>NC_132878.1:25389924-25469924 GCF_030463535.1 Salminus brasiliensis
TCAAATCTTTCTTATTTACCCTATTTAATCTTGACACAAACAGTGTGTGTGTGTGTGTGTGTGTGATACAAAGAGTTAGGGGAGGGGGTGGCAAACACATTAAATCAGTCATTTTCCATTTACATGTTCATTATACTAATTAGGGCCAGTAGAAAAAGTGTTGTGCTCCAACAATAATTACAAATATTTTTCCAGTATATTTTCTAACTGTGAAACCAGGTCAATTTGACC
This sequence comes from Salminus brasiliensis, assembly GCF_030463535.1. Classification (NCBI taxonomy): domain Eukaryota; kingdom Metazoa; phylum Chordata; class Actinopteri; order Characiformes; family Bryconidae; genus Salminus; species Salminus brasiliensis. The sequence goes on from NC_132878.1 coordinate 25,390,156, forward strand.
TGCAACATAACAAGAGGGTTAAGGTCAGGGTTAGGTTAATGAGGTGTAAGCTACTGAACTTAAGGTCCAGATCTAAAGTCAGGGTTATTTATTATTTATTCTAATATTAATGAGTTTGTGTTAGTCTAAAACAAACTACTCTACTGTATGTGACTGTGCAACTGTACCCATTGAGTTTGTTAATTTCTTAGCTAGAAAAAAAAAGATGCTACATTTTTTAAAGGCAGATTGTGAGAGGATAGGGGGTTCCATACAAAGAGATCCAAAAGATAAGAGTGCATTTAAATGATGACATCACTGACCTGTCATAATATATTTAATATTTTGTGTGATAGCATCTTCAGTGGCTTTCAGTTTGTCTGATTAGGACACTGACTTGCGTCTGTTTGCCTGAAGCACTTACAGTTACTGCACATTTTAACACACATGGACACACACACACAGACACACACACACACGCATGACAAGCTGAACATGTGTATTAAAGGACAAACAGACAGACAGGGAGGTGGAGCTTCATTCCTGCAGACTAGCAATCACTCTGGAGACCCCTGTCCTTATACGCTCTCACATACACACACACACACACACACACACACACACACACACACACACACACACATTTTCCCTTAGACACATATGCTCTCACAAAATGAGATGAACCAAGGCAGATGTGACTAGATGTGACTTACACACTCATACTGCTGTAGCACTGTTAATCGAAATGGAATTTTATTTAATCGAGGTAATACCAAAATATATACCAAAAATATATATCTTTAATTCTTTGAAAATTTGTGGCACAATAAAAGAGCCTATAACCTACAGTCTGAGAACTACCGTTTCTACAAAGGGTTCTCTGGAAATGAAGAGAACAGCTGATGTAATTCATAGGCAATGTAGTGTTGCATCTACCAAGGACTTCAAAGTCCAGGAATGGAAGAAGAACCACAGAAGAACCACAGAAGAACCAGTTTTGTAAAAGTGATGTAAGTGTGAAGAGATATGTATAATATAAAATGTGTATAATTTAAAAGATGTTTAAAATTAAAGAAGCAAACTGCAGGTGTCAAACATGCCTTGCCTGATCGATTGTGATTTGAATCAGTGATCAATCATATTGGTTCAGTTTGTTTTCTGAAGCTTTACCTTTAAATTAGATTCACACACTGGTTTATTTCTGAGCTACTGATTTCTGCTCTCAATCAATAGCTTGTTTTTCTCACATGCACTCTTCCTTCTTATGTCTCCTCTTATGCGTTCTTTGTGTGTGTTTGTGTGCAATGACACAAATTCCTCGTCCTGACTGGCTCCAACTCCGAAAGGGGGCTGACCCGAAAATAAAGCTGCAGTCTTCCCTCATTTGTCTCTCCCTTTCTCTCTCTCTCTCTTTTTTCTAGTGCCCTTACACACATACATCTGTCCACTTAAGTCCAGATCCACATCAGTCTTTCCTTGAACCAGAGCTCGCAGAAATCAATCAGTTCCAGGAAATACACCACGCAGAGAACATTTGACTGATGGTAGCTGTGCGCTGAAACATCTCTCCTTTAAAGCGATTGTTTGGCCAGTATACCCCTCTTACCCTTAACACTGAATCTGTACCCCACCAATTAGCGCAGTGTAAACTGTACACCTAAACCTTTATGGATATGGATATTACATTTGTAATACATGTAATCTGAAGGTACAGGGTGCTTTAAACATAAGTCAAGTGTCTTTTACAGCTTACTGTTGCTACACTTGCTACACTAGCTAATATATCATATTATTTTTACATTAATGTTTGAATCTATTCAAAGGCTCAAGCCTGCACCACCTTTTTTTTGATCAATTTGAAATTACAAACCTAAAGTACCTATATTCCTGAAGTAAAGCGCAAATGAATAAATTATATATTTATAAGCATGTGTTTTAAGATGCATCATCTGAATGTTTTTATTGTCCTCGTACCATTAGCATTGATGCTAATGCATTTTGTTTATTTGCTGACTCATTGCTAAAAACTCAACCCTGTTACTCGATTAAGCCACGATTAGCAATGAAGCATTGCAAAATAAAAAAAATAGATACACTGATCAGCCATAACATTTTTACCACTGACAGGTGATGTGGGATATATTAGGCAGCAAGTGGACAGTCAGGAGGTATGTTAAAGGCAGGGAAAATGGACAAGCAGAAGAATCTGAGAAACTTGTACAAGGGCCACATTTTGATTGGCTAGGCAACTGGGTCAGAGCATCTCCAAAACATCAGGCAGGTCTTGTGGGGTGTTCCCAGCAGTTACCAGAAGTGGTCCAAGAAAGGACAACTGGCAAACCAGGGACAGGGTCATGGGCACCCAAGGTCCATTGCTGTAACTTACAGGGCTTAAAGCATCTGTTGCTAACACCTTGGTGTCAGATGCCACAGGACACCATCAGAGGCGGGACCTATACTCACTATTAGGCAGTAAGGGCTAATGTAAGGGCTAAATAGCATCCCAATGGAAACACCCTCATACACTTGCCTCAATCATTTATTTATACAATTAAACCAAAATACAGCTAATATTCTTGCTTAGATTCTGGTGATGCTACATACTAGTGAAGATGCTACTTCTACTGTTTTAGCTATGCTAATGCACTTTAGCCTATCTTTATAGATAACGTCTATTAGAGATTAGTCCATACGGTTCAAGGAGTGTGTGATGATTAAGGCAAGTAGCTGGCATCATGCTAACCTAGCATTATCTGTTCCAATTACATGTTAGATACAGCAGCCTAAACATCAGAACTAAAGGAGAAAGACCTTAAACACTTCTTTGCTGATCCACTACTTTAGATTTTTGGACAAATTATTGCTGTAACTCTGCAATAAATATCAGACAGATACCAAATTCGTAATGGTGGAAGGGGGGCTGACTTTTCCAAACGTGGATTTTGTAGATAGATAAAAAAATAGATACATCGATCATCCATAACATTATCACGACTGACAGCTGACGCGGGATACATTAGGCAAACATGTCCAAGTGGATTCTGGCTTGTGGATTGGATTACATTCTCAAATCACAAGATCCCACTGGCTCAATCTCAACTTTCATCATCACAATCATATGCAGACCCTAAAATCCAATCAGGATTCCCCCCTGCATTTACTATGTGTGCATGTGTGTGTGTGTGTGTGTGTGTGTGTGCGTGTGTTTGGGGTTGGGGAGGGGGGGGGGGGGGGGGTTGGTATGGGAATTGTGAATGGTGCAGACGGACTGAGGTATAATGTTTCTAAATTTACTCAGGCTGACCCTAGAGGAGCTTCATTCTTTCTCTGAGCGTCTTTGGAGATTAATACAGTACAATATTAATAAAGCCTACGGTCAGTCAGAACCATTGTTTAAAGCTCTTTATCATGACACTAGGTGTGTTATTGTCTGTTAAACTGTATGAATATAAAGGAATATATAAGCACAAATAAACATGATTTTTTTTGGTCTTGTGAGAAACATAATTTCCTTGCTTTTTCCAAATAAATGAGGGAATGTGTTCAAAATGCAGTTCACTCCCCAGTTCAATTGGAACCAGACACAGAAACTAAGCTCTGTTTACATTCATCATAGTTTTCATCCTACAGCAGCTTTCACGCCAGCTCCTTTCACATTACAGACACACTGCATATCAATCCAAAAAAAAAAAAACATCCTGTTTATTTGTAATGGATAACGAGAGGTTGCAAATGGTCATGAGACATTCGCCCTTCCAACACTGGTAGCACTGTGGGATAAGGGGAGTCATATGTAGTGGGTGGGAACGACTAAAATGGGGTTGGAAATTGTATTTGTTTCTTTTTTTAAGTTCTTTAGTAAAGGGAATGTCTCTATATAGAAACATGACAACTCAAAGAGCCCCATGGATGCTAAAATTGTCCCTTATAGGACCTTCAAAAACAGCTCCACTATTGTTATGAGTCAGTCCCTTTTTGCTTAGAGTGTGATTTAAGGGCCATGTTGTACCTTTGATAGTACATTTCTATTGTTTGTAGCTGTGTGTGTGTGTGTGTGGGAAGGGGGGGGGGGGGTACCTGCACAGTGTCTTTTTTTCTTACAGTGTAAAGAGGTACATTTCAGTCCTGAGTTTTAAGGTTGGAGTATTGGAATAACTGTTTGAACTGTTCAGAGATTTGTGAGCATTGCTGTGAGGATTTGATTGCATTCAGCAACAAGAGCATTAGTGGGGTCAGGGTGTTGAATGATCACCACAGTCCTATTCTATTGGAAATACTTCACTTCTTCTACTGTGACTATACAAGCTGTGTGTGAGTGCATTTGCACATCTGGCCCAGCAATGAAATTGAAGTAGATGAATTATTAATATTATTATATTAATATTATTATTTATAAAGTCATCAAAATATGTCATTCAACATTCCCAAACCTTTGCATAAGACTGGTAGAATAGTCAGTTTTTCAACTTCTTCAAGATGTGTTGGAAGCAGGAAAAATGGAAAAGCATGACAATCTCAGCCACTTTAACAAGAGTAAATTGTGATGGCTGGACGAATGAGTCAGAGCATCTCCAAAACATCAGGCAGGTCTTGCAGTGGTCAGTACCTACCAAAAATGGTCTGAGGAAAGACCAATGAACCAGCAACTATGACCCTAATGCCAGGGAAACGAGAACAGGGTCATGGGTGCACAAGACTCTGGTCAGATCCCACCAAGAGCTACTGTAGAACAAACTGCTGGCTATGATAGAAGGGTGTCTGAATACTCAGTGCATCACAGCTTTATGAGTATGGTGCTGCATAGCCGAAGACCGGTCAGATTGCCCATGAGTATCCGCCACAGACACAACATAAAATAAGCATGTCAGCATCAGAAATAAACCACAGAGAAATGTAAGGAGGTGGCTTGGTTTGATAAATCACACATTATTTTCCTTTACATCATCTGGACATCTCGGTGGGAGTGCATTCTCCACCTGGGGTAGAGGTACCAGGATGGACTATGGGAAGAAGGCAAGCCACGGGAGGTAGTGTGATGCACTGGGCAATGTTCTGCTCAGATATCTTGGGTCCTGGTGTTTCTTTACACATAGCACCTACCTAAGCACTGCTGCAGATCTGTAGGACAACAATATTTGCTAATGGCAGTAGCATCCCTCAGCAGGATAATGCATCCTGCCTCACCACACATGATATTCAGGATTGGTTTGAGGAACATAACAAAGACTTAAAGGTGTTAAAATGGCCTCCAAATTCCCTAGATCTCAATGCGAGCGAGCATCTGTGGGATGTGCTGAACGAACAAGTCTGAACAATGGAGGCCCCACATCGCAATTTACAGGACATCAGAGGTCTTGCGGAGTACATGTCTCATCTGGTCAGATCTGGTATATGGTATATATATATATACCATTTAGCCATAACATTGTGATATATATATATAGACCCAGATAATACATATACATTCTCTTTTTATTAAAGTTAAATGTTATTTTCTGTAGATGCATCTGTGTTGCATCTGTAAAAATGATAACTTGCAAGCTAATAAAAATAACTAGTACACACTAGTAGGAAAACAGATAGGTCATCTGTTTTAATGTAGATACAATGCTTCTAGCAGCACACACACACGCACACACATCCATACATCCCCTAAGGTTAAACTGCATGCTGTTCAGATGAATATAGTGCGCACACACACTTAATTAAACACTGTAAGTCACACACGCAAGCATTTGGCTCACACACACTGCTGCACAAACATGCCCGTATAAGCAAATTCTCTGATTTATGCATCTTTGTCTTTCTTATTAACATGCGCACGCATACACACTCACACACACTCAAGAAACCCTATAGATTACAGTGTTGTGACTCAGCAGTGAATATATATTGACAGACTAAAACGAGTGCACAGATATCTATTACAGACACATACACCCACACACACATTAAAGGTGCTGTAAACGATTTCAATCCAATACACTTTTTGCACAATTCAGCAAATGCTTCCTCGTGGTTCGCTAGCTCTCTGGTCTGTTTGCGTGCTTGAAAAAAGAGTTCGTTCTCAGCCCTGGATCTGTAAATGGGGAAACAAGCAAAGTGGCTTAGGTTAAACCTCACTGCAGTAGTCCAGCCAATCAGCCACAGGGAGTGCTAGTGCTCGTGCACAGGGCGGGGGAAGGGGAGGGGCATGTGCTATGCTTTACGAACTACACACATTGTAAAGGAAAAATGGCTAGGAAACTGCCAAAAAGGAAAATATCTGCTGAACAAAAATTTCTTAGATCAGGCAAGGGAGAAGACCCATGTAAATATTAGTCAGGCACTTGGATGGTGGAGAGACCTGCAAATGTTGAAAGGCATGAAAAGGGATGGGGTCCTAATTTTGCAGTTTCTCAGTGTTTTGTTCTGTCCCATTTACAAACTGTTTTGCTTAGAAGCAGAAATTGTAGCAACAGTTTCCTAACCCACAACTTAGCTAATGTTTACCCAGCTAAAGCTAAGTGCTGGCCATGATGTTGCTCTCTCTCTCTAACGTTATATCATGGTGTTTGATCGTACAACATTTGTGAAAGGTTTTATGGCCATAAAGATTTGGGGGGCAAAGCTTCTGAAGGAGTACTGAAGGGAGTGTTTGTTTGACTGTTGAGTTCAAATATCAACCGTTATGCTCCAGAATCACATACAGAGCCTTTAATATTAGTGGGAACTGGTACACAAATGTGGGGCATAAACAAAATATTTCATATTCACAAAAAAATAATTATATGCATTATGAACAGTATTACCGTTTATTCCAGGCATGGCCACACTAGAGAAACCCTTTTCCATCATTCTTTTTTGGATTTTGGTTTTAGCGATATCTCTAGCATAAAAGTCTTTTTGTGATATTTGGATGTTGTTATTTTTTTTCTCTAGAAAACCCGCTAGTGTCTCTTTAAGTAAAGAGAACTTCTGCCACTTTTTTCCATTTCTAACAACTGACTGAAACCTGCTCACACGACTGCTATTAAAAAGTCGTTCCAGTTAGTGTAATCTGAATGTGACTAGTTGATTCCTCTGTCAGATCCTAACTTGATAGGTGGGCCTTCATTTGTGCTGGTGAAGTCCCAACCAATGGGAGAGCTTGTTTAGCTCTGTTAACCCAGAAAAAGGTCTGTTGCCACCAAAAGGATAATAAATAAGGCTGGCACTGTAGTACTTTTACAGTTACAACACAAGGATCAGTCCATAAATCAGACCAAAAATAAACTAATCTAAAATTAGAGATCAGTATTTATTTATTCCCAGAAACCATTAGTCATTCTCTGAAGGCCTACAAGGCCCTCAAGGTTCCCCACTGGTATACCAAAACCACAGAAACAACTCTCAGCGTCTCTGGGTTAATATGGCCTTGATTCCAATAAATGCTGTATGTCTGATGTAATTAGATACACACACACAATTGGCCTCCTTGGCCGACAAGAATAAACAAATCTAACAGATTTTCCAGGCCTTTATGCAGACTAGAGCCAATAAATACCTTATCATCACACACACACACACACACACACACACACTCAGAAAGAATAGAAGCTGTATGTGTCAGGACGATTAAAGATCACTGCTGGCAGACAAACTGCAAGTGCGTCTGTGTGTGTATGTGTGTGTGTGTGGGGGGCAGATGAACGATAGCGGGCCTTTTATTCATCTGTTCTTTCATTCACTCATTTATTCGTTCCACTGCTCTGCCACTATCGCTCCTCAGACGCTTGATCATCGCTCAAAGAAACGAGGCGAGGGGAAAACACAGATTAGGACACACACGCACATACACTTCAGTGCCTTCCAAATGAACATCAAGGCCTTCTTCTGAAATTAAAAGCAGAACGAAAGATCTGAAAGCAATTCGTTGGGATTTCCCATACAACTCTTTCTGCCTGCTTCTGTTCTTCTGTTTGCTTTATCCACACCTATGTGCCAGTACATAGCCTATTTACATCTGTCTGTGTGTATTTCTGCTGATTGTGTTACGTAAAAAACGATTCACGCTCCCCGTTTGGCTTCACCGCAACTTCTTGTCAGGAAGCTTGTTAGCAGCCTGATATGTGTGTGTTTACCCGTTCAGACATTTCATTTGTGCTGTTTAGCTGCAGAGATGTGATCATTCACTGAACATTCTGTTATACAGTTTCCCCATATACCCCAAATGTAGTGACTCAGGCCAAGACATGTGTAGTGTCTTAAGTTTTGCTTCTTTAGTTCTCGAAGCTAATGTAGCTAACAAGTAATAGAAATTTAGTTAGCATCTAATTAGCACTGTACAAACTGGGCACCTCAGCCTATGATGTGTGGAGTTATTTAGTAATCACTAATAGACGTGTTTATGTGGTTTCTGACACTGTAAGACACACTGTTATCTATAAACATGGACTAAGAGGAATAGGTGGTCATGTGTTGGTTAGAGGAATATGTGGTCATGTGTTGGTTAGAGGAATAGGTGGTCATGTGTTGGTTAGAGGAATATGTGGCCATGTGTTGGTTAGAGGAATAGGTGGTCATGTGTTGGTTAGAGGAATATGTGGCCATGTGTTGGTTAGAGGAATAGGTGGTCATGTGTTGGTTAGAGGAATATGTGGCCATGTGTTGGTTAGAGAAATATGTGGTCATGTGTTGGTTAGAGGAATAGGTGGTCATGTGTTGGTTAGAGGAATAGGTGGTCATGTGTTGGTTAGAGGAATATGTGGCCATGTGTTGGTTAGAGGAATAGGTGGTCATGTGTTGGTTAGAGGAATATGTGGTCATGTGTTGGTTAGAGGAATATGTGGCCATGTGTTGGTTAGAGGAATAGGTGGTCAGGTTGGTTAGAGGAATATGTGGCCATGTGTTGGTTAGAGGAATATGTGGTCATGTGTTGGTTAGAGGAATAGTTAGCAATGTAGCCTTTAATTTTGCACCGCAGTTCTCTGGATTAGACTTTATCATCCAGGGACGTCTTTAGTAGATTAGCCTACCGCTATCTGCCTGTGTGTGTCCTGCATTATTACGATGTCATTATGTTGTCATTAGTATGTCATTATGCTACATTGCTAAATAGAAAATGACATTAACATAGTGCTTTTTCCTCTCTCTCACAGAGACACACTGTAATTATGCAATTAAGCTGCCCAGACTTATTTCTAAAGAAATCCATACAAGGCTTTGGCATTTGGTGAGCACACATACACTAACACACACAAACACACAGGCAGGGAGAGAGAGAGAGAGAGAGAGAGAGAGAGAGAGAGAGAGAGAGAGAGAAAGAGAGAGAGAGAGAGAGAAAGAGAGAGAGAGGGGACATAATGTCCTTGGTTTGAACTACCTAGAGTTCAGGCTAATAAAACCAATACATACAAACATACACACACACACAACATTTCAGTTTCCATATTCATGTACGTATATAAATATCTATCTGAATCATTTGTCAGAATATACGTGTGAGTGTGTGTGTGTCACAGAGCTTTGCTAGGGTAGACAATACTCATCAATCGACCAATTTTAAAAAGCCTGCATTGCCACCTCCTCTCCTCTCCACCTCTCTTTTCTCGTTGTCTCTGTCTGTCTTGCTATTTCCTCGTTCCCACTCTCTCTTGTCCCCCTTTCTCTCTCTATTCCTCACAGTCTACCTCTCTACAGTGTCTCTCTACCAGTTCTTTCTTTCCCACTGTCTTCTCCCCTCTTCCCTCTTAGTCTACCTCTTTTCTTTTCTACAGTATCTCTCTCTCTCTGCCTCTTCTCTTTCCCACTCTCTTCTCCCCTCATTCTCTCTCTCTCTCTCTCTCTCTCTCTCTCTCTCTCTCTCTCTCTCTCATCCTTAATCCCTGTAATGCAGTTTATTGATTACTTATAATTAACTCATTCTTAAACTAACCAGCAGTGCAGAGAGAGCATGTGTGTGTGGGTGTATGCGCCTGTGTGTGTGTGTGTGCCTGTGTGTTGGTGGGGTTGTGTTATTCAGCATCCACAACCCAAACCAGTAATGTATTAAAACAGTGTGTTTGTGGAAAGTATTGACAGCATATAATTTGTAGTTTGTAGGAGGACACACAGCGTACACTGCACACACACACACTGTGTACACACAATGCGTACGCAGTGTCTGTACATAAGATTACAGTCTAGCCTTCATAAATCACCTCAACATACACACACGCAGTATATTCCCATAAAAGTACACAAATGCACCCGTACCATCTTTGTTCATAAACATTCTTACAGTAGTGTAATTCTTTATATGTCCCATAGATTACTCTCTCTCTCTCTCTCTCTCTCTCTCTCTCTCTCACACACACACACACACACACACACAGACAGTCATGCACAGAACATTAGTGCCAGATTGAATGTAATACTGCAGTATATTCATTGGAGAATGTATGCTTTGATAGTGTGTGGAATGATGTATGTCTCTGCAAGTGTGTGTGTGTGTGTGTGTGTGTGTGTGTTTTCCATTAGAGAATAAACGGGTGGTGTGTGGCTATGTGTGTGTTCTTGTTCTAATAGACATCTTGTTATCTTTACGGATCAGGTACACAGCAAATGCACCAGTGTAAGATCAACAATGGGGGTGTTAAATCTAACAGTGCGTGTGTTGATTCAACAATGGCAAAATTGCTTCAACATCTGTGAGAAAACAGTGGGCACACAGGGGTCCTGCAGAAAGGGGTTAAGATGAGTACCATATTTAGCATATTGCCGATGTCATGTGAAACTCCCTATGTCAAAATGGCAATTTCACAGGTTTAGGAAAAACTTGATGTACAATGAAAGTGCATGTAAAACGAGTGTGTTTCTATTGGTCAATTTAACATTAATGTCATTTTGATTCAATTTAAAGGACAACTGCCAGATTCACATAGTCAAAGTCAAAAAGTGAAAAAATGATATTTAGAGATATACAAGTATTCATATCCACAAATGTGCATGTATCTCTGTTTGTGATATATACTAATACAATGGCGTAATACAATGCATTCGGAAAGTCTTCAGACACTTTTTTTTTATGGTGAGGCCTTGTGCCTCACCTATCGGTCTTTACTTAATACCCCCTAATGACAAAGTGAAAACAGAAATGTAGAAATGTACATTTTGCATTGAGTTTTCAGACCCTTTATTATGACACTTGAAATTTAGCTCTGGGGGCATCCCATGTCTCTCGAACATTATTGAGATGTTTCTACACCTTGATTGAAGTCCACCTGTGGTAAATTCCATTGGTCGGACATGATTTGGAAAGACACACACCTGTCTATATAAGGTCTCACAGCTGACAATGCATATCAGAGAAAAAAAAACAAGCAATGAGGAGAAAATAACTGCCTGTAGAGTTCAGAGACAGGATCATCTGGAGGCACAGATCTGGAGAACGATACAAAAAATATGTCCGCAGCACTGAAGGTTTCTAAGACCACAATGGACTTCATAATTCTTAAATGGAAGTTTGGAACAACCAGGACCCTGCCTAGGTCTCCCTCCCCCACCAAACCAAGTAATCAGGGGAGAAGGGCGTTGATAAGGGAACCAAAAACCCAATGGTCACTCGAGCTGAGCTTGAAAGATTCTGTTTGCAGATGGGAGAAACATCCAGAATGTCAACCATCACTGCAGCACTCCACCAATCTGGGCTTTATGGCAGAGTGGCTAGGCAGAAGCTTCTTCTCTGTTAAAGACGGTCTAACAAAACCAAGGTTGATTTTGTTGGCCTCAAGTCTGAGCATCACCTGCCAAATACCATCCCTACAGTAAAGCATGGTGGTGGCAGAATCATGCTGTGGGGGTATTTTTCAGAGGCTGGGACAGGGAGACTGGTCAGGGTTGAGGAAAAGCTGAATGGAGCAAAGTATAGAGATATTCTGAATGAAAACCTGATCCAGAGAGCTTGGAAGGGGTTCACCTTCCAACAATGACAATGACCCTAAGCACTTGCTGACAAATATACTTAAGTACCAAGTAAAGGGTCTGGATTATTAAATCGATACAATATTTTAGTTTTTCCTTTCAATAATTTCTAAAAAAAGAAATTATTATTAATTTATTAGTAAAAAGAATTCTAAAATTCTGTTTTCAGTATGTCATTATGGGATATTGAATGCAGAATAATAGGGAAATTCAATAACAAAATAAAATAAAGATGGTAAGATATGGGCAAAAGTACTGGGACACATTGCACCAACAGGAGCTTTTATGACATCCCATTTTAAATCCATAGGCATTAATATGGAATTGGTCCCCCTTTGCAGCTCTAACAGCAGGTTTGGAAATCTGCTGTTATTGGGTCAGCAGAGCATTGGGGACTTTTCTGCACTATGCTCCTCAGCACTCAGAGAGAGAGAGAGAGAGAGAGAGAGAGAGAGAGAGAGAGATGTGTGCATGTCTATATATGATACACCATGGTGTAATAGACAGATAAATAAATACATAGATAAGTCTATATGTTCATATGTTTGTATGTGTATATGTTTGATACACCAAAAAAATGTGTGTGTGTGTGTGCAGATACTCAGGTCCTACCTGCCGATCATAGTGGAGTGCTGTTGAACAGCAGCCTCCAGCAGTCTTTCCAATATTGTCCACTCCCCCATGGCTGCCTTCCTCCCGTCTCCTTCACACACACTCCTGCTGCTGCGCGCCTCCGTGCCGAACGACCACCGCAACGACCCACGCTGGGGTCAGTACCTCTGACCTCTGACCTGAGACCGCACAAACGTCTCCCTGAGTGCCCCCCAGCTCGGCCCTGGTGTGTGCAGGCGTACAAGTGTGTGTGTGTTGCCTTGGATTTGTGCTAATGCAGCTTCTATAGCAAAAGGGCTAATGCTAACAAAGTCATTCATACACACTCTCTCACACACCACACACACACTCTCGCTCTCTCCTCCTCTATCCCTCCTTTATTGTTATCTCTGTGGGCCTCTGCAGCCACAAAGCTGACAGTCACAAAGGTTACACTCTAACAGTCTCACATCCACACACATCCACACATACACTCACACCCTCAGAACTCTCTCTAACTGTGTCTCATACACACACTCGCTTTCTTTGCCTCTCCATTGCTTCTTCTCTTCTAGCTTCTCTCTCTCCTCTTTGCATCACTGCACCTGTCTTGCCGCTTCCCTCACGCACACACAGACACATGCACACCCCCAACAGCAGCAATGCACCTATCTGACCCCTCCTCCCTCACCCTCACACACACACTCACTGCAGAGTCCTTCTGTCCATCAGTTGCAGCGAACACACACCACTCACACACACACACGCCGATGCAGCTTTCTGGATCTCATAGCACAGACACACACTTTCACACACTAAAGCTACAGCAGCAGCAGCAGCAGTGGGTTGCCTCGGTTACGTCCGGATGTGCAAGGATGCTGTTGCCATGACCGCAGCAGAGGGACCGCTTCACCTCTCCGCTGTCTGTCCGGCTATCCTTCCCTTCTTCTCTCCTTCACTCGCTCCACGCGGCGGTGTGTGAGTGTGCGCGCGCGCGTGTGTGGTGCTGCACTGCTGAGCCTGCTCACACCTCTTTCTTCCTCCTCTCCTCTTCCTCCGCTCAGCTCCTCCTCTCTCTTTCGTCTGCTCACACGAGTGCTGGCGCGCTCTCTCTCTCTCTCTCTGCTGTCACACTCTGTAAGCGTGCCACTCTTTTCCTCCCTCTTTCTTCTATCTCCTCCCCATCTTTATATACACACACACACACACACACACATATATATATATATATATATATATATATATATATATGTGTGTGTGTGTGTGTATCCTATCTGTTCTAAATATAATGTCTCTCTCTCATCTTATATATATATATATATATATATATATATATATATATATATATATATATATATATATATATAGACTGAACATGAATAGCACACTGTTGGATGATTCCTCACTCTGTGTGCATGTGTGCGTGTTGCTTTCTCTATTTTAAACACATGGCTCTCTCTCTGTCTCTCTCACAGTTTTTTTCCTGTCAAACGGATTACAGGGAAAAAACATGCTCTCTCTCTCTCTCTCTCTCTCTCTCTCTCTCTCTCTCTCACACACACACACACACACACACACACATACACACACTGTTTCCCCCATTTCTGTATTTAGCATCATTTTTTTTGCCCTGCTACGAAATACCATATCATCACTTTCCCTGATTTTTACAATCTACCCCCCCCCTTCTGTGTTTTATGATATTGAACACTGCATCTGTTTGATTGATATTGCTCTCTTCATCACAGTGTCACAGCGAGGGAGTTGGTGATGGAGAGGGAGGGAGAGGTATAGGGAGTGGAAAAGAGAGGTAGAGAGAGAGATAGACAGAGAGGGGGAGAGAGAGAGAGAGAGAGAGAGAGAGAGAGAGAGAGAGAGAGAGAGGGAGGAAAAGAGAGGGGGAAATAGTGGGAGAGAAAGTGAGGGAGAGAGGAAGAGAAAGAGAGAGGGGGAGAGAGAGAGGAAGAGGGAGAGAGTAAATAATAATGAATAAAATAGTGCAGGTCTGTTTGATATTCAGGTTCAGGTTGTTTTCTGTGTTTTCATTGTCATGGTAACGCCATGTGGACTGTAATTACATTAGTCCTGTACTGAACACACACACACACACACACACACCGTCTATGCCCCTTCCCCAACCCCCGTTGTTCTGCATGAGTGGCAGTGCTGAGAAACAGTTAATCACAAGGCAGCGATGTCATTATCAGAGGGCATTGTGGGTAAGGACGTGCTGACTTTGGCCACGTCAGGTGTTTCTGCTCTTTTTTAACGATCTTTCACACACACACACACACACACACACATACACACACACACACACATGCACATACACTAAGCGATATTCAGGTTTTTGGGGAGAACAGCAAGCAGTATGAAGCACAGAATTATGGGTAGTGTGCAGAAAGGAATTGTGGGTAATCAGGGCTTGTGTCAATTTTGGCAAGAGGAGAGACGCAGGTGTGCTGCCAATGACCTAGAACAGCATACACACACAAACACACACACACACACACAATTCACCATATGTGGAAATACAATCAAAATTCAGACCATCACACTATATACATTCTAACAACTGCTAACACACTTGCATAGACATCATACACACACCGTCCACTGTCTCTAAGAACACATTTTTCACTCTTCATACAATTACAGTCAAATTGTAAAGCTTTAAGTTATTTCAACCAGTGTGGTGTCCATGGCCACTTGAAAGTACTACTTAAAAAACATCCTTTTTTGTTCAGGCTCTAGAGGGCGCTCCAGAGCTAGTCCAGTAAGAATGGATCCACATGGAGCTTTTATGCAAAATTTTAGTCATTTGTAAGTTTTATGAGATGCACCTTCAACAAGCTTCTGGAAGATATTTCTTGGCAGAATTGGTTAAGTAAGTCAGACAAAATGCTAGCATCTTTCTGCCGTAAACATGGTTGCAGAAACACGCAAGACAACACAAGTTTCTTAAAATTTACAAAATTAAGCAAAATTTCTGCCTCTTAACATCTTTACCCATTTAGCCCCTTTTAATAAGGACTCACTCGATAGTGTCCTCTAGCATTTTCAGCCTGACATCACCCATATGGTTGTCTATGTTGATTACATGAACGTCATGCACGGTATAAGGTATGTGCCAGGATAATTGAAAACAGAGCTATTTTAAGTGCCAGTCACTGTAAAATAAAATTGTGATGTGATGTGAAATGATAAATTCTATAAATATTTGTTGTAAATAATTGTTTCTTGGCTGCCACCATACAGCTGCTGCTGACAGTGGGAAGAAATGATGCTAAATTTGGGTATCAATAGCAGTTTGCTTGTTCTCAATAGCAAGCCTAGACAGTTTATCAGCTATGGTCCAACAGTTAAGATAAAGGTTAGCTAGTAAGCTAGCATTACATTACACAGAAAGGATGCTTAGCCTCGTAGCTGATTGATCGCGCAGGGTGGGGGGGCTGTCTGGATAAGACATGCCAATTGTGAATAGTATCTATAGAGCTACATTTTTAATGATGTAAGCTGTAAGCAATCTTCAAATTAACATGATTTATCTTTTACTTAATTTATCTTTTTGTAACCAGTTGATGTGATTTTAGAACAAGATGTGATTTACTGTAATTCATTTAAAATAAATAAATAAATAAATAAAAGCTTCTTCACAGAATTGAATGATTGGAAACCCATTTTAGTCTCTTTATTGGAGCCACGGTATGCATAGTATAAGTACCATCGTTGGCTAAAGTTAGCCATTAGACATGTACATAGCTATTGCATTGGACTTTCTGAAGTCCATGAGAACCAAAACACACAGAAGTCTGGTTTCAGAATTCTGCACAAAACACAAGGCTGTCAATGAGGCTACATTTGCATTTGACCCAAAACTGGAGTCTCCACGTGTTTCTTTTACTGCTAGCCGCTAATCAGATTATGGTCAGCGTGGGTTAAATATAGCCCCTGTTTTTCTCTGCTGGGATGAGGATCAGGTCAACAGCAGACTTAAAATTGGAATGAGGGGCTTATATTTAACTTACTAACATGATTTATTGATTCTGAAGTAATTTATTCATCATTTATTCATCTTTAGTTAGAATTAAAAGAAGCAAATGATGGTTGGAACATTGGAGCAAAAGTTAGGATTGGACACAAGTAGGCCTATCTGTTCTCATACGGTTTCATTCGTTCATTCATTTCTTTTGTTTGTGTGTGTGTGTGTGTTTCTCCTGTCCTAACACACCTGCTTTGGTTCAAGATAGGCCTAATAATTAGCTGGTGTGAATTAACTACGTAAAACGCAGAAAGCAGCTCTGTGGATCTCCAGACTAGACTTTGTGATTTTGTGGCCCAAATTAACTTATACATTAATTTATAGGTCAAGAAAATTATTGATGTTCGGAGAGAGAGCTGAGACAGGAGTGCTTTTTCTGATGAGCTGAGTCAGACATACCCTCAGAGCAGAGAGAACTGAAGTATGTGTGGGCCCACACTGAAAATGAATGTTTGGTTAAAATAAATAAATAAATAAATAATCTGCACACTTTCTCCCTTAATCTAAATATGGCTGATCAGCCAAAGTCATGTTTGGTGTCTGGGGCACTGCAGCTACACAGCGAATATAACTAACAAGTAATGGAAAGCTATTAGCATCAACATGCATTAGCATCGTGCATTGTCCTTTTTTACCTATAGGAGTATGTCATACAGTTTCTCAAACCAAATAAACAATTCTATTGTTTATCACTGGAGCTCTGAGGTTAACAGGCTAACACCACACATTCAACAGTCACCCAGTTTTTTTTTCCATACAAATATTAAGGTGCATATTAAGGTCTCCAGTGTTCCACTTCCAAGTTTTATTTATGTTGATAGTCCACAGTAAGTGAATACTGCACCCTAAACAACACTGACAAGTCTGCACTGCTTTAACAAAGATGTCAAGTGTGTGTGTGTGTGTGTGTGTGTGTGTGTGTATTGACGCAGTAAACTGTGACTGACTTCTAGCGTTGTTAGCAATGGTAAACTGTGTTGCCTCTTTAGTTTGAATTCAATTAAAGAATTAAAGAAGCACTATTTGGACAGTAAAAACATGTCCTGATTGATCACATCAAAGGAAAGTAGACAATTGTTTACATTTGACCAGGTTGACCAGCTTAGCTCCTGACCAGCATTTGGTATGTTTTTGTTTGAGTTTGATGGTTTAGCTGGTCTACAAGCATGATGAACCTAGTCTGACTGGGCTAGACTGCGAGAAGAGAAAGCTGGTCGACCAGCATGACCAGCAAGACCAGGCTGGTTAACCTGCATAACCAAGCACGACCTAAATTAAATGCAACATACACTATGCTGGTCAAGAGCTGGTTAACCAGCTAGCTTACTTGCATAGAGTTTTTTTTTTTTTTTACCTGGATGGATCTTTTCAATCACCTTAACCATAAAATGCCAGCTTAGACCATCTAAAACCAGCTACTAGCCAAAACATTGGAAAGGCTATAGGGTTATATTACATTAGCTTGTAAGTCCAGTGCAGAGGTTTTCGTTATCTATGCTCTTGTCTATAAAAATGGACAAACATTCACCACATGAGCTTAAACCCCATTCGATACTGTTATTTGTCAACTACATTAAACTTGTAGTTCCAGCATAAAACTGAAGAAAGCTAACTTTTTAGGTTTTGGGCGGCCAAGGGCAGCTTGGGTAAAGTCTCCTCCCAAAGTTCCTAGAAATGCTACTTTGGGAACATATGCTAGCATGCTCATTTAGCTTTTATGCAGTGTATCAGCAGTCCAGCAGTGTGTGGTATTAGCATCCTATTATCAAAGCTAATTCAGCATGGCATTCACTAATGGGTATTTCAGCCGTATCTAAAGACTAATGCAAGTGGAACATCCGAATTTCTGAAGCGCAGTTAATATTCCAGTCATACAGGCAATACGGTCCATTAGCAAGCTGGATAGGACTGGATCAGCACAGGAGGAACCTTTGACTTGACAGACTCATACAATACATTTAAACCCCTCCCCTCGCCGCACACACACATACACATTCATAGTCAATGGCACAATAGATTATCCTCCATTTGATTAAGCAGAAAGCATCCTGATCTACAGCACGGGTAACGGGACTTCAGCAATGTATTGGAATAGACATAAATAAAAGGAGCATGTAGAATAATGGGGTCATAACATGCAGCATTTCCAACAGCAGACGTGTTCGAATGTTTTATTTATTATGTTGCTTAAGCCGGAGACTCCCACTGGGATGGCCTGTTTGTTCGTCAACATGCGCCATGTTTGAATTTCACTTGACCACCTGAAAAGCCAGAAGTTAACACGTCCAGGATGCTCAGCGATCGGATCACTCAAACCACATAAGG
Organism: Salminus brasiliensis; assembly: GCF_030463535.1. Lineage (NCBI taxonomy): Eukaryota > Metazoa > Chordata > Actinopteri > Characiformes > Bryconidae > Salminus > Salminus brasiliensis. The sequence continues at coordinate 25,409,015 of NC_132878.1, forward strand.
AGGTGGTTAGAGACTCTATATACTCATACAGTGCCTGTTACATCTGCATTAACCCCTTTCCACAGGCTTCCGAGTAGCCACCATTCAGTCATTCAGTCAAAGGAACAGTTCTCTGAAAAAAATAAAAAAAATAAACATGATTTATCATCGATCGAGCTGTAGTCAATTAGCCAAGACATGTATGATGATTGTGGCCAGCGGGGCCATATAGGAGAGATAAGTTAGGATAAATCTAAGGGCCTGTGACTGATAGGGCCTATTAAAAATATTATTTTTACAAGTATTTTGGCAGATTTGGAAAAATTGCTAGAGTTCTGGGGCACAGTGTAATATCTTTATCTTTATGGGGCCCAAAATCCCTGGCAGTGCCACTGACTGTGGCATCTCTGTAAATACACACCTTAATGTGTTATATTTGCTTCAGAAATGTATCAAAATTGTACAAGTGCAAGAATAAAAATTTAAGCTAAAACTGGAACTCCATTCGGCTCAGCTCATTTGAGGTTTTGCAGAGTAAAGTAAGACATACAGTGTTCTAAATCACATCAATTTGTCTGCACCAGACAAGTGAAGATCTAGACATGTTTTGATAGACGACTTTGGGCGTGTATTGCAGTCCAGTATTTGTTAGCAACATTAGCCTAGGCCTTTTTTTTGCAGTACAGCACACTTAAAGAAGGGGTTGTTGAGGGGTTCTTTATCAAACACAATGGTTCCTCATAGAACCATGCATAAATGCCTTAGCCTGGTTATATGGTTCTTGATACACAAGCATGCCGTTTGCACATGTTTTTAATCAATTGTTTAAAAAAAGGTCTCTCTATAGTTATGAATGAAAGAACCCTTTTTGTTTACAGTCTAGGGCTGGTCCAGCACAGTCATCCAGCCAAACGCATACCCTTTGCAAATGGTGTACATCTTCAGCATTGCATCACTAAGTGTTTTGCTCATATCATGGCAACCTCCAGAAGGTAACGTAGATTTAGCCATGGTTGTGAAAATGGTGACTCACATGGTTCTTGCACAGGCTCCCAAATCTGGAGCTTCCCTGTGATCACGGACTCGGGATCAGCACGCCCCACGGCTGATCGAACATATGGATAGTAACTGTCCTCCCACAGAGACTCACCTGGCTATGGCACCTGGCTGACCTTTCTCAAACGCTGGCACAGTTTTCTGAGTGCTAATTCCTGTAGCACTCAGGCATGGTGCACCAAATCCAAATAAGCACACTTATGCATAAATTGGGAGTCAGTAAGAATTAAACACTGACACACACACACACAACGAAGAACTGTGCTTTAGTAGTGTGTACGTCCACCTCTGGTCTTGATGGAAATTTACACCACTTTTCTTAAAATGATCCAAATGAACTGCTTTCTGTACAGTCTTTATTTATTCACACACCTCCCTATAGTGAGTGGGGGTTTCTTTTCCACACCCTTCAACAACACACTCCCACAAGTTCCTAGTGTGGATTAAATCTGGAGATGAGGTTGGCAGAACAAGGGTTGATTCTTAGAATTAATTTACATTAGTCCTTTTTCGACCGTTTTCAGATGTTTACATAACAGCCACCCTTTCTTAATGGTGTCAAAATATGTATATAATATATATATATATATATATATATATATATATATATATGCACTTACTAGGCTTTGAATATTTATGAGCTACGTTTAAATTTCTCTATTTTGTCTTTATGCAATTTTGTGTAAATGCAAATCTTCTAGCAACAAAAACCTCATTGCCTCAGTGTCTCATTGTATACACTGATCAGCCATAACTCTATCATCACCTGCCTAATATTGTGTAGGTTTCCCTCATGCCTCCAAACCGACTCTACAGGACCTTTGATGGTGTCTTGTGGTATCTGGCACCAAGACTTTAGCAGCAGATCCTTTAAGTCCTGGACATTGTGAGGTGGGGCCTCTATGGGTTGCACCAATGGGCCTCAGGTGTCCATGACCCAGTTGCCGGTTCACCGGTTGCCCTTCTTTGGACCAATTCTGGTATGTACTGATCATAAACAAAAACAAAAAACCCCAAAAGACCTGCCTGATGTTTTGACAGTTTTCTGGCCTGCAACGTTTTTCCTGCTTCCAACACAACAGCTTCAAAAACGAGCCCACCTTTTGACAGGAGCCACAGGAACCAGATCATCAGTGTTATTCACCTGTAAGTGGTGATGTTATGGCTGATCAGTGTAGACTGTAAGACTACAATATAGGAAGATATATTTCAATTAGGTTACACTTAATTTAAGTTAAATATTAGCTGCTTATAGCTGCTACATATGGCAGACAAAAACACACAAGAGCAACACAGAGTACAGGTTAATGTGCCTCCTTTCTCCACTCTCTTTCTGGGTTCTAGGTAAACGGTAGCTGGTGACAGAAATCATGAAATCATGGTTGGATCAACCATGCAAAGTCCAGGAAAATGCTAAGATTGGCTAGGCTGGCATTATGTGGCATTATATGGCATGTTTTGCTAACTAGCTGGTTATATTCAGTTATGTTAGTAACTCCAGTGCAATCAAACGTTGTACAATACACGTCTTAACTGATGCACCATCTTTTATCTTTTATTTTCATTTTTTTACTTACTTTTTACATGTTTAACACCTCATTTAACACCTTAACACATTGAAGGGAAGTTGGTAAAATTACTTTTTATCCACAATCAATCAAATATATACCTGATCAAGCACAAGTTTATGTTCATCTTCTAACAATGTATAGAACATAATTTCTTGAAATTCCGACTGGTATCTTGAAGTGAGTGATTTTCTCAAACATTTCTCTCTTGAAATGACTTACTTTTTCCACATATGACTAATATCTTAAAATAATGACATCTCACAATTATAAGCGCTAGATTTCCACAACATGATGACTTTATATATCTGAAAATGCTCATTATGGTGAAAGAATGGCTTACAGTAATATCCTTTTGGAATAATAACTCAAACAAAAAACAAAATGTAAAAATCTGCTGCAAGAAACAGAGAGGTACTTAATGTTGGTAGCTTACAATGTTGGTAGAGTTCCATTAGGAGTACATACTGTGATGTGTAAGAGTGCACTGCAATTCTGCTCACTGCATTAAAGCACCCATCAGAAACTGCAGAATCAACACCACTGAATTCACCTGGAGAACAATGGTGGGACAGTGTGTGTGTGTGTGTGTGTGTGCACTGTTACTTTATTCCAATATCACTTTTTTTTATCTAGGCTCAGGCTCCTACTTTTAGTGGATGTGCTGATGTTATCAGCACTCCAAATCACCACCAGACTGGCTCTCAATAAAAGGTCTTCAGGTTAAAGTCTTTCTTCTTTGATTATCCAGGCTGGAGTTTTAAATGCCCCAAGGTCATGACCTCTCTGAAACAATCAATACTGCATGACCTACACTCGTTAAGACTGCAGTCTGTGCCGGGCTGCAGTAAAGCGTAGCACTCGAAACAAATTCAAATGCAAATGAAGTAAGCTTCTCATTTTAACAAACATCTATTTGCTAATGATCACTTAGCCCAATGAAAACAGGCAGAAAAGCTGCGTTGTGGAATAATTGGAGTGGTCGTATTCAGGCTGCTTCAGGTGCAGCTATTAAATTTAGAGATTGAACAGTAAATAGGCAATTGTATTGTCCACAGCTGACTTGCCGTCAGTTTTGGATCGTGGAGACCAGGTGTGTGTGTGTGTGTGTGTTACACACAGGGGAGTCCTCAACTGTCTTCCCCTGTACCACACTGCACCTAACAGGCTGTCATGTGTGTTCATTAAAGAGGCCTGTATGCCCTCTGCTGTATGAAAATAGAACTGCAAATATTTTTTATTTATTGCTTTTTTCTGCATAATAACAGTAGTTGAGCTGTAAACAGAGCCATTCCGAGTGGGGTTTGGTGTGAAATGGATTTCTTTACAGATTTCTTCACAATACTGATCATAGGAACCAGGGGTTGCAATGACTACAACACTAATATAGCCCCTGAACCGATACACACCTTCTGTACTACATCAGGTACCTCTAAACTATGAATGTAGCTTTCTCAATTGAAAGATAACCGTGAGACCACCACAGTGAACAATTCTGACTCTGTACGTTTCTCTAGAATGGAGTGATTTTCAGTTTTCACCTTTCTAAAAAAAAGAACCTATAGAAGTACTACAGGATTCCTGTCATAACTCCTATATTTTCCTGTTATACTTTCCATTTTCTACTTTCTACACTATATAACCATAGAATTACTATAAGGCAGCACTAAAGGTGTATTTTTTCAGTAAAGACAATAATAATACAACAATATTATTCAGCTTTAACAATGTTTTTTATTATTATTATTACTATTACAACTACAGATGTTTTGTATGGCAATAAAATGAATGAATGAAAGAATCAACCAGTTCATTAATTTTGGCTCCTATTAAAAAGAGCATTGTTCTTACACTGTCACACACTGGAAAAAAAGTTTATCTTATCAAATGAAATAATCTGGAAGCTACACATTATATCTGGTATCAATATGCAAAATGATGTGCTATGTCTTTAACCAAGCATAATTGCATATCTAGAACCAAGCAAAATGATCTGTTTTGTTTAAACAAAATGCAAAATAAGATATGCTGTGTTTAGAACCAAAAGTAAAATGATCAACCAAATGCATTTCCCTAGATCAAACAACTTAAAACTGAACAAAAATATTCTTACACTTATCTCAAAATGAAAAATATTAGATATGTAGACTAGATCTGAGATGTTTTTGTATATTTTTGCAGTGTACATTCAGACAAGAGTATTCGGTCTTTTCTAGTGGCTCTTTACCCCCATTTTAAGCACTTACTGGCTACAGACTAGCTAAGAGCTATTCTCGCACTCGCTCGCTCTCTCTCAGCCCACTGAGACCAGACTAAAAGCCTACTGGACTCAAGAGACAAATACAGTAAATAGTCCATTAGGCCTGACAGTTACAAACTGCTGCTTTAACAAACATTTCAAACATGATTAAATGGTCTGGAGAGCACATATATAGTGATGAACAATGTGTAATGATTTACATCAGCTGGCTACTTTCCAAAGGAAATGCATCTGTTTTGTTTCCCTTAATGTCTCCTTAAATGTCTGTGAGAGCCATGGGGGATTTTATATAGAGAGAGAGGGAAAAAGAGAGAGAGGAAACAAGTCACCAGTAAGATGCTTTTAAAGGTTCCATATCAATAAATTTTCTTTGAGGTTTGATGTAGTCTTTTAACACTAGTAAAGTTTTACATTTTCTTCCTCGTTCATACAGTCCATATTGTTCTGTACCCTTCTAATAAATGCACAGAGGTGCAAATGCACACATAGCTTGTCTAGTCTCCATCCTGCCAATAGAATAGGATTCTCTGGAGCAGAAAACATGTACCTATGGGCACCATGTCTAATGTTAGGTGTGAGCTAGAGGGGTATAAAGCCCCCCAGAATTGAGCTGTAGAGCAGTGGAACTGTGTTCTGTGGAATGATGGTGCTCCACACAGTACTTTTAGGGTGAGCTGGGCAGATGGGTGGTGATTAGCCAACATCCTCACCTCACTAACGCTCTTGTTGCTGTATACAATCAGATGCTATAAAATCATCTTTAATTATTAGTTATTAAATGTCACTAATCATTATGTGTGATATGTTATTAAATTCTTCATTATAACAAAGACATTTGTAATGTCGGTTTAAATGCACATCAGACCAAATGGCTGTGATTACTATTTTAGCCAACTTAATAACATTCAGTGAGCTAATCTGACATAAATAGAACAAAGCATTGGTGCCAAATAGGCACATATGACTTTTTTATGTTCATTTATTTTTAGTTGTAGCTTTGAAAAGTTTTCTGTCATGCAACATTTGTATGTTTTATTACATTGTTTGTTTTATTCCTCCTGTAAAATGAGACAAATGACACTTACACTCATCATACCTATGAAGTGCAGTGGTAGCTCAGAGCTCTGGGCAACTGATGACAGGGTTGTGGGTTCGATACCCGAGCTCGGCAAGCTGCCACTGTTCAGTAAGGCCCTTCACGCTCTCTGATCCTCAGGAGCTGGAGTTGTCTGCCCACCGCTCTGTGTGTGTGTCTAGTCCACCCCTAGTGAACTAGGGGCAGTGAGCACACACACACACACACACACACACACACACACACACACACACACCTAGTTCACTAGTGTGTGTGTTTGTGTGTTCACCACCGCAGATGGGTCAAATGCGGGGGACACATTTAACTGGTCAGTGACAAATACTTGCACCTTTATATGTGGATCCATCCATTACAAGCTAATCTTGGTTCTGGAAACACGATGGTCCGAGATATAATATATTCAAATCTATTATATAATCAAATCTATATTTATAATAATCTAATTATCTATTCATTAGCTAGCTAACTAACTAAGGCTGCATCTGGAGGTCTTAGCCAGTTTCACACATGCATATTTAAAGTATAATCTCAATATTACACAGATATTTTTTTAATAACGCCACTCTCTTTTAGTCTAACCTACGTTTGTTCAAAAAAATCCAAATGAATGAAGAATGTGGTTGAACCCATCCAGTCTGCTCTCAAGCCGAAAGTGGGGGGAAACACACAGGGAGGAAAAACCGAGCACACACTAAACAGATGAATGGGTAATTTGATGAAGTTTGATTATTCTGCGTCTCGTTTTAAAGAGCACAGATCTGAAGCCCTGGCGGGTCTCTGGGCTGTCAGCGGGGCCGTTTGGAGGTGATTTTATTTGTTTACAGTTAATTCAGGTGCATTGTGGGAGAGGACTAGTGATTGACGTGGCGGCCATTTTGCCGCTGGCCGCTCGGCTCCCATTGTGTGTGAGAGATAGTAAACAGAGAGTGGAGGAAAAGCTGCACACATTTCACTGACCCAAATTCAACACTCTCGCCGCAGGTAAGTGCACCGCCGAGTCGCAGTTCTCTCCCTAAGACACTTTCCCGCCGCTTTGTGGAACTTTTAGGCGAAACGGGTGTCATTTTAGGTGAGAAAATAACGTGTAAGCGCTGCGTCGTCGTCGTCGTCGTGTTGAACATGAGCGCCGAGAGCAGAGCGCGGCTTCGTTGCTTCTCAAAGGAGGAGGCAGAAAAAATCCCCACTTTTTTTCCTCCTCCTGATGTGCGTTTTTACTTCGGTTTTACGGCGCGAATTCGCGGCGGGAACCCCGACTACTGTGCTCGTCCCTCTCCCGAGAGTGTCTGCTTCTCGGCCGGGGAGGTTTGGAGCAGCTTCGCGTCGTGGTTTTTGTGCTTTATGTGAAAGTTCAGGTCCTCTCCACTCGCTCTCCACTACAGTTGCTCTTCAAATTGCGGCCATAATCTTGCGGTTTAGGGCGGGGGTTACGAGACACGGCCCCGCCCACGCAACGGCTACACGATGCTGCGATTGGCTGAGATCTTCAACTCTTAACTCGCTATTGGTTCTTGTTCGCAGTGACGTTATGCGCATTTCTCTGGTTGGTTGAAAGACGGTTTCGGCGAGCGCTGATTGGCGGTGTTTCATTTATTGGGTCTTTTTTTTATTTTTATTTTTTTTTCCTAAAGCCTGAAATAGCATGTGGGACAGAGTGTCACCTCGGGTAATCAACACACTATTACAGCCAACGTGTTTTTATTGCTGGGTAATAAAACAGTAGGAATAATGCAGTTCTTATTAATATTAATTATGGGTTAAAAATGGTTTAAAAATAGCTACTTTTGCCAGGTTTATGAAATTAGGTCACATGTACTGCAAGTGTGTTTGTGATGCAGCACTTTGTGTTACTTGCATTCAAAGCCATTTCCTCCATTAGGTGCACATGTTCAGCACACTGGATTTTATTTGGGTTCAGAAGTTGTACTTTCTTCCTGCAGGTGACTGAGTAACTATGGCCCGTACCAAGCAGACCGCCCGTAAATCGACAGGAGGTAAAGCTCCTCGTAAGCAGCTGGCCACTAAAGCTGCTCGCAAGAGTGCACCCTCTACTGGAGGAGTGAAGAAACCTCACCGCTACAGGTAAACACACTAAACAGACCTGTGGGAATTGTATTTTGTGCAAGAAGTGTGTGCATACTCTACTGAGTATTGTTGTCATTCGTTATCATTGTAATTTAATGTAACTTTTGATTTGTTGCACTTATCTTCAGACTAATGAATATTTTCACCCCTTGTGTGTTGTTTGAAAATTTAAAATTTTTTGTCTTCTTTGTGTGTGTGTCCAGGCCCGGTACTGTAGCTCTGCGTGAGATCCGTCGATACCAGAAGTCCACTGAGCTGCTGATCCGTAAGCTGCCGTTCCAGCGTCTGGTTAGAGAGATCGCTCAGGACTTCAAAACAGACCTGCGTTTCCAGAGCGCTGCCATTGGAGCCCTGCAGGTGGGTTTGCTTTTTCACTTCGAAGGGGGTGGGACATAATCCCCTCACTCAGTGTTTCACTGTTTTTGTAATTACATTTAAAACAAAAAGTGATTTTTGTAAACTTTATTTTTGGTCATTTTAATTATTGGAAGACACAGCATTAATAAGGTTACATGACACATACGTTTTTTTATGACAACTTGCATAGACCTACAGAAACATTAATGGTTTATTAGAACAGGCATTTGCTGTCAAAGGCTGTTTTTGTCTTCTTTAATGGCATTTCACCCCAGAAAGTGTTACAACTTATTTATTTATTTTTTTTGGTTCGTTGTCATGAAAAGCATGGATGGGTGTAAAGTAGTCTCATGCCTTTTTCTGTACAGTTAAGTATTACTCATTATTATGTTTATGTAAAACCTTCAGAAAGTTCTGGATTTAAATCATGTTTGTGTGTGTGCACAGGAGGCCAGCGAGGCGTACTTGGTGGGTCTTTTCGAGGACACCAACCTGTGTGCCATCCACGCCAAGCGCGTCACCATCATGCCCAAAGACATCCAGCTGGCCCGTCGTATCCGCGGAGAGCGTGCTTAGGCTCTCCTCTTCCCGCTCCTTTTCCCTCTTTTTTCGCGTTCTCTCTCTCTTTCTCTCTGTCTCTCCCCCTCTCCACTCGTCTCCTCCCTCTTTCTTGGTAGAGTTTAGAGTATCAGCGACGGGGAGGCCAATGTGTTTCAGTCTAATAGTGCTGTCTCACTGACGCGTAGGGTACCTGTTTGTGCATGTAACAGATGCTGCTGATCACCTGCCCACACGCACTCGCATGCACAGACACACACACATACATAACACACATTCTGGCGCACGCACGCTGAGTACATGTATACATACAGTTGGAGCATAAACGAGGTCCACCCTTGCCAAGCTTGGGGTCTTTCACAGACGTTTACACATACATACACACACACACACACACACACACACACACACACACACACATATATACACACAGAGAACAGAGGGGTGGTTTCTGGGGTTAGTCTGCTTAAGGGGAGCGGCAACTTCCACAGCAGGGTGCTACTAAAACTGCCCCAGGCCACCTTTATCTACTCTTACACACCTGTACCTTCCTACCTTTTACATATACACCTTAACCTCCTTGTCTGTATCTCCGTAGTTCTTTCTATACATCGGCACTTCTCTGTATACCGATACCTTCATATCTGTATCTCCATACCTATACCTCTCCTTGTCCAGCCTAAATACAGCTGTCTTCAACAGTCCTCCAGTGTCCCTTGTATTTCGACCCATCGGCAGATTTGTGTGCGTGTACGCGCAGGTTCGTTTAACCATCCTCCCACCCCCTCTCAATGTGTGTGTGTGTGGACATTGTGATCAGCAAAGCAGAATCGTATTCAACTGCAAACCAGCATCTATTGGTTAAAAGTTGTTATAATATTGATGATTACTATTATTGTTAATATGGTGTCTTTTTTTCTATGATGCATACACATGACTTGTTTTACCACTGTTAGATTAAAAAAAAGAGCAAAACTACAGAAAATTTGAATGATTTTGTTTTCATTTTTCTTCTGTTTTGGTTTTGTTTTGTTTTTTTGTTTTTTATCATAGTGATTTGCCGATCCTGCTCCTCCTGTTATAACTTCAGGCAGCCACAGGGGGGCGCTCTAAACCAGCCTCTCATTCACTCTCACTGTTATTCAGACATCTCTCCTCCTCTCTCTCTATTTTCTTTCATTTTCTCTCTTTCTCTAGTTTCTCCCTCTCCCTTTGTTTTCCCATGAGCTTTTCTTTTTTCCTTCCACTGATCGGCATTTGTCACGAATTGTAGCAAAAAAAAATGTCACCTTTAGTTTTTTTTTGGAGTGTTTCACTCTTGTGTAGACCTTTTCGCCTCTCTCTATTTCTCGCTCTCTCGTTGTGGTACACAGTATAACTTCATGTTTCTGTTTATTTTTCGTATTCAGAAATTTAAAATAAGCTGATCTTTGTATTTTCCAAATTTCTCATACTATGGTGGTAATAAATAGATGTTACACAATGTGTGTTTGGTCATTGCAGTGGTCTGTTGACTGTTACAAACATGTTTTTTGAATATCTGTGTTCTCAGAGTTTGAGATCTGAGGTGAATCTATTGATCAACCAAATCAGGGACGTTTCTAGACTATATGTTGTACTGGGGTGCACATCATTTAGAGGTGGACAGCTAAATCCTTCTGACTAATTATATATTACTAGTTAAAATTATATAAAAATTATGTGAATATTACTAGTTCTTATTATATTATATTATAATAGTAATATTACTGGCACATGCGCAGAAAACCTTTCCTTTGCAAAATGCAAAGTGACATTGTCTCTGCGTCATCAGCTCATGTTAGCTATATAATAGGCTGTGTATAATAAGCTTCATTTTGCAGGCTTGTCAACATCCCTTTTACTAGCTAGCATAAATAAAGCCTCTATTAACATAACTGATGTTTGTTTAGTTAAGCCTTTGCTTCAGTGGTCTAATGTGTATTTTGGTAGGTTATACAGCTGTATGTGGCTATATAATTAAAACATACAGCTATTAACTATCGTCACCTTGTCTGTTGGCTGACTTTCTTTATTTCATTTTTTTTTAAAGAAAGTCCATTACTTCGTAAAAGAAAAATAAACTGTCTCATAGCATTATCTAACTGTTTATCAAGCTTTTGGAAAGAGTGGGCCATTATGGGAAATATAGTGCTCAGCAATACAGAATACAAATTTTCACCCACTACATTTTTCCTGGGCCCTGTACATCAGGTCTAATACCCTGGACCAAACCATATGTCTTAAAACTTTAGATCATATGGAACTACGGACCATTATCGAAACATAAAGCCCTATTTTGATATTGGATTCAAATACAAAAATTACAGTAAAAATGAAAATAGGCATTATTAGATTTTTTTTAATTTCCAAGTATCACTATTTAACACTCTTAACACTTTAACACATCACTTTAGAGCAACTTTAGACCAGAGCTGCTTCCTGAAAGCATCTCAGCACACAGATGATTTAAGCAGTTTGTCGCTCCAGTTGTGGAAGCATTTGAACCCCAGCTCTACTGCGCCACCTGTTGTGCAAATAAAAATACTACTCCTCCACTGCTTGCTTGTGTGGTCATAAACTTTGTCCAACCCCGAAACCAGAGCGCCATGCAGTGATGTCGGCATGTGTTCCTTCTTTTAATGTAATCTAAAATTCAATCTTGTTATTTTTCTCCTGGTATATAAAATCACGCTTGATTATATTTGACAATGCAGAAAAACACAACTATTAAATATGTGGACTGTGCATCTGTTGAACACAGAAGTGAATGAATGTTTTACTCAGGATAATGTCACGCCTTCAGCAGTCAAAAACCACTGCAGTTTGTCAAGGACTTTTTTTTTTCTTTTTTGGCAGTTTGGGAACAACACCTGACTTCCGGACCAAATACTTTGTGCACGTTGTATTAAAGTCAATCAAACACTCCTTTTTATGTATGTATAATTTATTTCTGCACACGGAGGAACTGACGCGCCTCACATTTGAAACGTAAATGCCTTTCAGTGACGTAGCCAAACATTTTTTTCAGCAATCACCTGATTTTCATTATTTTAAATAGGCATTATTTTTATTTTCAAGTACTTTTTTTCAAGTAGCTACATTATTTAGATAAAATAGGGCCCATCTGGTAAAAAAAAAACAAAAAAAACAATAACGGTATTTTTGTCAGGTCGCGTCATCACGCCCGCCCCCGGGGTGGACTCGTAGGCTCGCAGGCTCCCTTAAGGACTTTTGTTGAGTTTCAGTTGAAGTTTGATTCCCTGTGTCGGTTCAGTGTTCTGTTCATGTTCATATGTTTGTTTCAGTTCATTTGTCGTCTCACATGTTCCTGGTTTTGTCCATTATGTCATATCTTGTTTGGTTAATGTGTTTCACCTGAGACGGGGGTACTTAAAGAGCTCGGCTACAGAGCGCCTCGCTGAGAATTGTAGGTTCTGAGAAGTAGCCCGAAAGGCTCGTGACTCTCGACTCGTGACTCGTGACTCTCGACTCTCGACTCGTGACTCGTGACTCTCGACTCGTGACTCGTGACTCGTGACTCGTATCACGGTTTGTTTAGGCCAGTTTGGTTCACAGTTCAGGTTCACTAGCGGACCTTGCTTCTAGCGTCGAGTCTTGCGAGGAGCTTTTGCTCGCTCTCTGGATAAATCTGCGACTCTCGCTCCAGCTAGGCGACCCTCTTCGCCTTCGCGTCTTCAGGTTTGGTCGGCCTAGCCGTTTAGTAGCTGGTTCCCCAGCTCTCTTCCCCCAGCGGCCTGGAAGGGTGTTTTGTGTTTCTCCCCGTTCTCCCTATCCAGCTCACCCAGCTCAGCTCCCAGAGCACCCCCGGTCTCAGGTGTGCTTTTGTGTTCGCCCGTTGGGTTGACAAGTTTACGTTGCTTTACTGTTTAAACCCTTTAGTTGCTGCTTTGCTTGCTTTTGTTTGTATTGTGTATTTCTCCCCTTTTTTGGTTATTAAAAGTACTTGCATTGGATCCATCTGTGTGTTCGTCCCTCTGTGTCTGGCCTAACCAGCCATGACCATTTTCCCAATAACAAAATCTGTACATGCCCACCTAGACCACGTTCCACTAATGTGTTGTCTGGGTGGAGGATGGTCAATTCACACCAACAAACAGTAAACATGAATAATTGACTAAACTTAAACAATTTGGCTTGTTGAGTTGTTTGAGTGTCAGATTTGAGTGTTTTGATAATTGTTTTAGAGATTTGAGTGGCGGTCTAAAAAGTTATTGTTTGTCTGTTGGTGTGTTTTAACCATCCTCATCCTTTACATACCAATAGTAGGAATTGTAAGCATTGTCTCAAGATGCACTTAATTAAATGTTCTTTCTAGCTAGAGTAACTAAATTTAAAATGCTGCATTTTTCCATTAATAAAATGCATCGTTAGGTAATGCCGTTGTTCTTTGTCACTTTGTATTAAGTTTTTATTTTATTTTATCCAAGATGTGTGCTTTGCTTTCAAGTTCAGGTTTATTCTAATGGCACTTTTAACCCAAAGTGAGCAAGCCAGTGGTGACCGTAGCAGGAAAATTTAAAAAAGATCAAAAAACAGTTATTTAATTCACATATGCTGCAGCATTTTTTTATCCCTGGACCCAAAGCATTATCTTATAGTCAGTCTTGACACAGAGCAAAAAATAACAAGTGGAAGTCACCATTTACTGAAATTCCATGATGTTTGTTAGACTTCATTACAGACTATGGGAAGTAATTCCTAGAACTGTTGGGTAAAATTAGTCAGATAAGGCCACAGTCCCTTTACCTCAAATTGTCACATTTTCATTCTTGGTTTGGTTGGAATAAAAGTCTTATGTTTCAGTGTTGGTGTTTTTTTCCCCCCCCCCATAGTCATATGTCTAGAATGATCTGTATTTAGTATGTGGGAAGGATGGTAGTCCAGAATTGCACCACTCTCAAGCAGAAGCTCCTCATAGGGTGGTGCACATGGCACAGCGCATCACTGAGGTTTAACTCTCAAACCTCCTGGATTTATACTCAAGCTGGCACAGTGGCAGGAGATCCAGAATCAGTCGGTTCTGAAACAGCTTCTTTCCCCAAGCCATCAGGCTACTGGCATGGCATATCAGTCCATAGCCCATCTTATACATACATACATAACTCATCTTAATCAGCACTACTATGGATATGGACCCACCATATTGTCATACCCTCCATCTCTCCCGCTTCACAGCTACACCAGATCAGATTATTAGTAACTCCTTCTACTACCAGCAATGCTAGTGTAAACCCTAGTTCTCCCATAACCAGCCTTTTTACTGCAAGTAAGCTAAATCTTACTCAGGCAGAAGAGAAAGCCATAGAGGACTATGTTCAGGAGACTTTACCTCAAGGTTTTATTAGACCCTCCACATCTCCAGCAGCTGCATGTTTCTTCTTTGTCAAAAGTTGATGACAGTTAAAAGACAATTTAAAATGTTGCCACCATTCAATCAATCAAGGGGGGGGGGTGTACAATTCTCATTTTTATTTAAACCCCCCCAAACAGAAAGAAATTAAAGAAATAATTGAAAGCCCAATATGGTCATGACAATCATGTCCATTGTATGTGTACACAAACTTATAACCACACTGTTTACAAACACACTTATGGGAGGAGTTTCTGGTTCTTTTTCAGGAAATGTCTTGGAATGAGCTTGGAAACGGAGGCGGACGTAATCACAGGTTTTGAATTAAATGAAAACTAAACAAAGCAAACAGAAGACAAGGATATACAAACAAGAGAACAAACCAAAGACTGAAACTAATAAAGGAAACAACCTAAACTAAAGCACTGCAAACTGACATTAACACAAACCAACATGGTAATGTACACATGCAGAAAAGGGACGACTGAAACAACGGGGTACTTATATAGAGACTAACAAGGGACTTATGAGGAACACCTGGGACTAACAAGGGTTGTGGCTACAGAAGAGGCACAGGTGGAGACACTAATAAACAGGAGGGGCTTGAACTGACAAGACACAAACAGAGCCATGTGCTTGGGATCACATGGCAACAAAAAAACAGAGGCAGACATGACAGAACAGGGGCAGGCATGACAGTTCCATTATTGTTAAAGAGTGAGAGAACCCTCTTTCAGTACTATATAGAATGAGTGTATGTTTAATAAGGAAGAACACATTAAAAATTACATAATAATGTATGCCAGTGCTGAAGAACAGAACGCAACAGTTTTCAGTTTGGAAAGCTGGTCTGATGTTATTGGGACCCTCTGCATCTTCTTCTCCTTCTTAGTCTTTGCGCAACTTCCTGGATTTCAGCCACTCGATGAACTCTTTAGGAAATACAAATATCCAGAGTTTTTTATACATACAGAAAGTGGATTCTAGTATTTCTGGAAAGCTATGGATCTTATTGGTGAGAGTCCTGTTTCACACCATTAATAAAGCTAACAAACCTGAGCATAACTGTGTACAGCATTTGTTCTTAACTTTGATATCACTGAGATGTGTTGACTGTCTTAAACAGAAGCTCCAGGCATGGATCTAAACCACAGAACTAAAACAGTCCCACAGTAGAGCCATGAGGAACCCCCCTATTTAGACTGAGTGCTGACCACTGGGGAATGGCTAGAGAATGGCTAACACAAATCAATGAACAGTACAATACTGAAACTCAACAATGTACCTTGATATTTTCTTTCCGTGTTGCTTGTGGTTGTGGTTGTTCCAGGGACTTTCGTGGTGATTTCTGCATAAGACAAAACTGAATTATTATTTTAAAGTAGGCACGGATGAAGGTCTAGAGGACAGCTAACACAAACTGAAAAAAATAAACAGGGATTGTATAAAATACACTCATATGCAACTATAACAGTCAAATGTACACTTTTACCACTCATGCCACACTACACACTACTCATGAGATAAGCATATAGAAATACAAGTACTCGTAACCTTTGCATTACCTGTCTTATCTGAATTTGGAATCCAGTTGATGATGAAATTGGGGTGATGAGCACATTTGAAGAATGTAAGCCAGGTGATATTTTGAGAGAAAGAAAAACAAAGAGGAAGCATTAAAAACTTTAAAGTTTGGCGTTCATTGCATTACTGTTTTATTCTAACACAAAAAAACAAAAAATAAAGGTAAAATCACTTAAATCACTACAAAATTAAAAATGTATATAACACCTCAGTGTTTGTAGTAGTCCACTGGCTGTCCTGCCTGGCTCAGGTAAGCCTCTTTTCTCTTATTTTACTGTCTTAGCAAGGTTTTTACATGGGCCACTTAACCTGTCAGACCCGCAGCTCCAGGTCTCCTCTTCTCAGCCTTGACTGAGATTTGGTAACTTAAATCTGCACCACAGCGTTGTCCTGTCACACAGCTGTGGTTTCACCCCCTGGCAGTTTACTGCTTTCTTAAATTTACATTTATGGCATTTAGCGGACAATCTTATCCAGAGCAACTTACAAGGTAACTCATATTACAGAGGTGGGTCAGTGTAGTGTTAGGAGTCTTGCCCAAGGACTCTTATTGGTGTAGGGCAGCACAGTCACCCAGCCCCGGAATCAAACCCCAGTCTCCCACATGGTGTGGTAGCTCAGTGGCAGGTAGTGGTGTTATCTATTGCACCACACCAACCACCACTTTCTTTCTTTGTGTTCTAACATTTGAGAAGCAATAAGCCAATTTTAGGGAACAAAACTTGACGGAAAATAATTCAAAATAGATTATTATATTATAATTCTGATTATATTATAATTATATTTTCATTTGATAATTTCTTGTTGTTCCCAAAATCCTTAAAGCGTTGAGGAAAACATCTAAATATATTACATATATTTCAGTGTGTTGTGTATTATATTTACTTTATTATTGAATATTAAATAAATAAAATGATGAATTTGACAAAAAAATCTAAAAAACTGTATAAAATAAGGCTGTTCAGGTAAGTGCAGCTTCAGGATGCAGCCACTAAGGGGTGCCAGCGTTATAACCAGCTTCTCCTCCCCCCATTCTTCCACAGGACGATTTCAGATGTGAACGTTTATTATACGGCAACTATACGGTAACTTTAGCCTCGTGTGTGGCTGCTCCTCACACTTGTAAAAGGTTTTGATTCTACAGAAACTTAGAGCCAGAGTTGGTCACAGTGATGGTGAACGGAAGCAGGCGTCTGAATAATTGAATTATGTTCAAATAAGTTATCACTTTAAATGGTTATGAGTACACTGCCGAATGACTGGGACATTGGTTTACAATAATTCTGAGAAGCTTTTAGTAAAAAATGTACTAATTGTACTCTAGTCATAGTGGAGAGATACA
The DNA here is from genome assembly GCF_030463535.1 of Salminus brasiliensis. NCBI lineage: Eukaryota > Metazoa > Chordata > Actinopteri > Characiformes > Bryconidae > Salminus > Salminus brasiliensis. The sequence continues at coordinate 25,426,289 of NC_132878.1, forward strand.
TGCTGAGCGCTGTGAAGCAAAATAGCCTTTGTGCAGAAAAATAGCCCCAACCTTTTTTAGATTTCTCACTATTTTACAGTTATAACACCATCAGGTATTTACTGGAGGTTCTGGATAATAAATAAAATGAATATTAATATCATGGCCATGGCGACCCCTGGATCCTACCACCATCACTGTATAGATGTTAGAGATGTTCTGTTATGTATGTGAACTGTTTCACATACAAACACCATTCTGAATGTCTTTGTTCTCAACATCTCAGGAGAACCTGAAATATGCATTCTCAACATACTACGCATAGTGAATTCTTAAGTAACTAAATTTACTATGGCTTCCTATTGCTATAGGTGGGGCAGTGGTGGCTTAGCGGTTAGAGCGCAGGGCTGTTGATAACAGGGTTGTGGGTTTGATTCCCGGGCTCGACAAGCTGCCACTGTTGGGCCCTTGAGCAAGGCTCGTTACCCTCTCTGCTCCCCTGGTGTGTGTGTGTGTGCGCACGCGTGCGCTCACTGCCCCTAGTTTACTAGTGTGTGTGTGTTCACTACCACAGATGGGTTAAATGCAGAGGACATGTTTTGCTGTACATAGTACAGTGACAAATGTGTGCACCTTTATAGATCTACAGCGTCAAGAGAGATAAATTCTCATTTCTACCGTGTTTTCAATTTATTCACATAGGTATCAATTCTACTCATTCAATAAACAAAGGTATGAAAGAGGCTGGTTAATTCAGTAATACTTGGTAGTATTCAGTAGTACCATAACTCTATTTTTGTAATGCTGTGAGACATATTCTAAATGCTAATCTTAATAGTAAGGGTTTGACAGGTTAGTACATAATATTTGAATGTAATAATCTGTTTTGTACTAACAGGAAGTGATGAAGCGTTGCTATGCCTGCAAACATCACTGCAAGTTCTCCTGCCATTGTCGCTGATGCACTTGCATGATTATCTGATTTCTGAGATTTCACATTTTTCCAGACATAAGTAGATCTTCCCTTTTTATTTTGCAATGCACTGTGGGATTATCATGTCTATCAAAACCACACAAACAAAAAAAATGGTTCTAGGTATGTAATGTGGATACTTGAATATATTCGACTTCGGCATGTTTATCTATACTATATCAGAGGTGTCCTGTCTTATCCACAACGGGGTCGTGTGGCTGCAGATTTTCATTCTAGCCAAGTCGAAGCACAAGTGATCAGTTGTTTGAAGACTGACCAACTGATGAAATCAGGTGTTCTGCTGGTTGTTCAGAATCAAAGCCTGCAGCCTCACCGGCCCTTTGCAGAAAAGATTAGACACCTCTATACTACATACTCAAAAACTAGTGAGTGTTAGGGACAATTAGGAACAATTAGGGACACTTATGCTGATTTATGTCCACTTATTGTAGCCTGTCCTCCAGCAGTCTTAAGGTCCATATAAAGTCCCTCCTGAGCAGGAGGTACTTACACTTGTTGGGGGGGAAAATGCATGAAATTTTTGGCTTGTTGGCTGCGTTTCATTGGCGCTCAGAACTAGCCTCCGACTCTGGTTCTCTCTTTAGACAGTGGACAGTGACACAACCATGAAACAGAAAAACGAGTTTGTAAGGTAAGCCACTGACTTTGCTGTTTGCTACAGATTTGCTCTGATGTAGCAGTGCTTTGAGTGACCAATGAGATGGTCTGCTTTTAGTTAGAAATTATAGTGGGTGTGAAATTTCTATTTCACCTTAAGCTTCATCCTAACATCCATCTCAAATGATTTAAACATCTCATTAAACATATATTTTTTTCACACTGAACACTACACACCATACAGACCTTTACACACTCCTTCGCTGTTAAAGATGTGTCCACTCCTCACACACACCAGCCCCTCATCACACTTCCCGGAGTCATCAAACGGTCCACCACAGATCTCGTCCCTCTGTTTGGCGCACTCGTAGCAGCAGCCGCAGGCCTCCAGCGCTTTACCCCCAGAACAGTGAGTGACTTCTTGGCATTTTACCATGTAACAGGGTACACACGAGAGCGCCCAGCTGTCCTCCACCACCACCACCAGCAGCAGCAGAAGCACCTGAGAGAGCAGTGTGACTTTCAGATTCATTATGAAGTCCAACAGCAGTCTACAACCCTTACACTAAACCTGAGGAATGGCTCTAAAGAGGGGTGCTCTGCTCCTTTTTTAAAGTTTGCCTGAAACTCCACCCCTCTTGCTATCAGCCAACAGATTCTCAGGGTCTGGTTGGAATCTGAAAGATTTCTGTGCTCTGTCCTAACTCGTCCTGACTCTGACACTGACGTAATTGGCTTGTGCTGAAGACTAAACACTTTGGTGGAGTAAAGCAAAATCACAGTCACCAATTTTTTTAATTCTCTTGAGGTCCATTGACGACATTTGTGTGTTTTTTAAGAGTTCATGACCATTACCATAACTTATTTACTATATCCCCTAATAAATAAACTTTGTGTTACTGTGCATTAAGGACTGGAATATGTAAATGACCTCTGTTCTGATTGGCTGCCCTGTATTAAGCAAGGTGAGTAAAACTTCAGCTGTAAAGGGCGGACTCTCAAACTCTCTAATTTTATTATTTTTTAGACAACATGGGCCTTTTGACTTTAATAATATCCTTATTCTGGCTAAGAAAGAGTTATTCTAGCTACCAAAACATCAAATTACTGAGTAGCCAACTAGCAACACTAAAACAAAGTTAAAACGATCAATGTAATCAATAAAGAAAACTACAACCAATCATATCTGTTGTGTTATCATTTTCACCTTATCCTCATTTCTGCTGTTGTCTGGTTCTAAGCGTAGCCCCATGACTCTGGGGGAACGGTATTCTGTTCCTCCGTTAACACCTGGCTGTGATGTAAAGAATGACCATAAAATGTGAATTGGCTTGACTCGACTTGACTTGACATCAAGCAGTACTGTAGGATTCTTCTTAGTGAATGGAATGGAAAGTTGAAGGAGGACACTTTTAGTTTAACTGCCGTAAACGAATAGGTGTAACGTCAGAGGCATGGAGGCAGAATGCAGGTGTTCTTTAAAATAGTCTGTGCTGATAGAAGCACAAAGTAATAGGAATCTACACAGAGCAACAAGCATAACACTGGCAAGCATGATGCCATGCACACCAAAGACCTCTTCAAGACCCCTTCAATATTCAGATATGCTCATGATTTTCCTCCAATATACCAACGGGGCTATTGTAACATCAGAGTGGCAATGGCATTCTGCAGTGTTGTAGCGGTCTCAGAAACAATGGAAAAATCAGTACTAATCAGGTGATAGAAATAGGCCTAGGGTTGAGTTGTACAAGGGTTGACAAGGGTTGAGTTAGTGTTTCTTGAGATGGTAACATAATACAGGAAGATGACAAAATCCTGCACCTAACAACCAGGGTTACACATAGGGCTCAGCCCATTCCCTTCCCCTATACTCTACTCACCCACAATATCCAAGCTCTATCAGGTAGGCACCTCCCTTCCTATGCTGCCGTGGCTACGTGTAATCCGATCAGCAACACTTTCACCTATCATTACACATTTAACTACACAAAATCCGATCAGCAAAATTTAACATTAGGTGAACTACTACATGGGAAGATCCTACTTAATATTACCAGTGCTTATACAGTATATCACAGTATGGTTAGATCACAGTATGTACAGTGTATCACAAAAGTGAGTACACCCCTCACATTTTTGCAGATATTTAAGTATATCTTTTCATGGGACAACACTGACAAAATGACATATTAACACAATGAAAAGTAGTCTGTGTGCAGCCTAATTTTCATTGTCAAAGTGTCATTTTGTCAGTGTTGTCCCATGAAAAGATATACTTAAATATCTGCAAAAATGTGAGGGGTGTAATCACTTTTGTGATACACTGTAAGAAATGGCTAATAATCAAGGCCAGATTCATGGCAAGAAATACCATAGTTTGTCCACATAGACCTCCAAAAATGGGCTGGACAAAGACACAAAGACTAAATCATCTTTTCTCAATTTTAACCGCTGAAATACATAGTTTCTACATTGACACAAATACACAAATTTAAAAAAAAATCAGTGAGGGTTAAATGGTATATATCTGAAAGAAGGGCAGGGTGCCAATATCTTGGCACTGATTGTGTGTTTATGTGTGATACTTTATTTGTCCCTTTTAATTAATAATAAAAATGTCATTCCATGAGTTACTGAATTCCCTGCAAAGGTAGGACTGATGGATGGGAGCTCCCCAAGCCCTACCATTTTAGAGATACTCTGATCCAGTCCTCTGGCCATTAAGATTAGTCAATCATTAAAGTTGGCTCAGGTCTTTATGTTGGCCATTTCTTCCACATCCGATACATTGACTACTGAACCGACTGTTTGGTTACTGTCTTACAGATATCCCAGCTCTTCATAGACATCGCTGTTAGAAGATAATTTGTAATTTTTAGATAAAATGATGAATTGTAGTTTAGGAAATCATTAAAAGGTTTAAAAATAAAGAAAACCACACACCATAACTGATGCAGTCTTTTTATTTAAAAAGGGTGTGTTTCGGCAGAACATCATAGGCTACATTCAAACCTGGTATTAACATGAATCTCGGGGGATCTAATCACATTTGGTCAGCAATCAGTACAAGTAAGAATAGGGTACAACGTGTCTCGCGGCACATTTGTGATCCAAACCACCTTAAAAATGACCATCACCACATCTAGAACATCTGTAGTATGAATGTACATAAAGTGTCCTGATGTACCTTCAAAAATAACTGGAAAATATTGCGAGATTGTGAGACTGCTGCAAGCTCGGCTAATGGCTATAGATAAATCTCCATTTGGGCTTTAGACTCCTTCTGTATCCATGCTGTCTACAGCTCCGGCCAGGTTCTGGACTCCATGCCAAATGCAAGGTACCAAATAGTGATTTCCACTTTTCCAGTTGCCTAATTGATGTGTCTGTTGTCAGTTTCAACAGCAGTCAAAAATTTCCACAAAGTGCACCGTTAATCAGTGAATGCAAATATAGTAAAGCAGTCAAACTGCCACACACTGGCTTTAATGGGCTTATGCAGCCATGATTGAGGTCCATATTGCTATCTAGCAGTTGAACAAGGAACTGCAGTGCCATGTGACCTTGTGCAATGCTGCAGCAACTCGCAAAATATAGATGATATGATCTGGCCAAATTATTTGTCGATCGGCGATCACATATTTGGGCTGAAAATCGGCTGATACCAATACATAGCCAAACAATCCACCTCCCAAAGCAGAGTTTTTTTTCATCGATCCATAGCATCTGTTGGGCAGATGAACACAACAGCTTTTCATTGTATCTCCACTCCTGTTTATCCGTTACTTGGGCTAGCAGACTATGTGATCATACTGGACATTTCAAAGCAAATGCACTGGGAGAATAGTACATTTTGCTGTTGTGAACAGTCATGTATTTGACAGTCTCTTGTGATCTGATCGCCCAAGATGCATGTTAATGCCAGTGTGAACAGGGCTATCAAAAATTATGAAAAAGTAAGTCACAGGGCAGGTGTCAGGAAAGGAATACAGTGAATACATTCAGCAAGAAAACACATGAATACTTTCCCAGGATGGCTGTATGGATCAAATAGTCTACACAATAAAGAAGCAAACAAAATCAAAGTACATCTGCTGATATCTGATGAACATAGTTAATCTGAGTCCTCTGCATCTCCATTTCCTCTTGGAGGGTGTCCTCAGGTGAGTGCGGAGTGGACATGGTTACTTCCCATGGTTTCCTCCCCTTCGCTCCAGCCTGGCCTCCAGCCACTCCATAAACTCTTCAGGACACAAACATTTATTCTCAACACTCTGATGATGTCATACAATAAAGATATTCTTTCTAAGGAACTGTATGTATTTTCTAATTTCATCCTCTAGAAGGGTGAAGGCTAGCATGTGCTTCCTTTTCCGACTCATACATCACTTAGTAATCAACCTTGAGTTAGATAACTGCCAGATAACTTTTTAACGCAGAGGACAGCTATACCCGCTTGCAGAAGAACGCTAGCAGCCAATTCTGTTCGGTCGACTAACAGACACCTGTGCTGTTTTGCATAGATGGGGGTCTTCCTATGCAACCAAGAGAGAGGGAGGCCAATTATGTTCACTTTTAGGCCGGTACACCGCTCAGGGTTTATCAGGCTACAACTATGAGCTACAAGGCAAATGTGGCTAACAAGTAATGAAAGCAATCAATCATTAACACAGAGTGTCAGACATTATTCAATTTCACACAGTTTGTGTGCAGTTACACTATATGGACAAAAGTATTGGGACACCTGCTCATTCATTGTTTCTTTTGAAATCAAGGGTATGAAAACAAGAGGCCAGAATTTATCCTGCATTTGTTGGAGTAACTGTCTCTACTGTCCAGGGAAGGCTTTTTACTAGATTTTGGAGCATTGTTGTGAGGATTTGATTGCATTCAGCAACAAGCATGTTAGTGAGGTCAGGATGTTAGATGATCACCACCCCACCTCATTCCCAACTCCTCAACTCATCCCAAAAGTATTGGATTGATCACAAACCATCATTCCAAAGAATACAATTTCACATCTCCACAGCTCAATGCTGGGGGGCTTTATACCCCTTCTAGCCCACACCTGGCATTAGGCACTGTGCCAAAAGGTCCATGTTTATCTGCTCCAAAGTGTCCTATTCTATTAGCAGTACTTCTCTACAAGGACTGGATAAACTGTGTATGTGTGTGTGTGCACTTGCACATATGTGTCAGCAGTGGGTGCAACTTAAAGTCGCTTAATGCATTTATTAGAAGGCATGTCCACAAACATTTGGACATATAGTATACATTAGAAACTAAATGTACTTTTTAGCCAAACAATCACTTTAAAAAGTTACCTGCGTAAGTGGGAAAATGTAGAGCATTAGGTGTACAACAAACAGAATACACTACTTTCCCTCTCACATTTAACCCACACTTACCATTATCATCTGTCAGTTGTTTTTCTGAATTCGTAGTCCAGATGACGAGGGCATTGGTGTGATAGAGCACATGTGATGAACAAGAGCCATCGAGAGAAAGGGACACAAAGCAGAAAAAGGTTAATGCACGCTAACTGTGAAATTTGGGGCACATGGTCACATTGTTAAGTACCTTTTTATAGAGGTTACAAACCATGTTCATTTTTATTGTTCATATTTGTATTATCAATGTATCAGATCACTCCATTCACAACGGTGCAGAAATGCTGTCAGTTCTTTTAGTAATAACTGTTCCACTGAATTCTCAGGTAACTCAGGTTAATGCTTTGTCTGTGCATAGAGTACTGTCTTAAAGTACTAAGCCTTAAATGATCCGTAAAGCTGTTAATCTGGGAAGTAAGCATTTATTAGTTAAAAAACACATGTAAGCAAATAAAAAGAAATAAACAAATAAACAGTACATTTTGATTGCTGTGTGTGAGTGTTTTAGCCTAACCATTTCCAAGCCCTTTGGCAAGTGAGTTCTGGCTGTCAGAGGTCAGAGATGGTCCACACAGAGTGAGCTGTTTTGGCAGAGTTTTCTAACTCAGTGTCAGTGATGATTGATATTTGCAGCTTTGCAGTCAATACTCCTCAGTGCAGCACATTGAAACTCTCCTGCATTGTGGTGTAATAAAAAAAATGCTAAATGCTAAATTCAGTTGTTAGCAAATAATGAACACCTTAATGCAGCAAGGCTTATTACACACTAAGGTGTATTACTCAACTACAGGTACTTCTCTGGGGGCTCTTCTCTGGTAATAGAGCTATATAATAATACTTTCAGCTAGGCTGTTTGAGGGCTTAATCCCCACATTACTGAACATATAACCCGACCATCAGGTATACTTCAAACATAGTTTTATATGATCAACCAATTGTCTATGAACAACCATGCATAATGACATGATGTCAGTGTTCTCATAGAGCCTTTTCACATCTGGCATTCATATGCGGTTGTATCTGGATACTCTCTGGATCTATTCTGACTGGATTCTGTTTACTTTGGTAATTAAAATGTGTGATCAGATGAGATCTGATATCACTTTCCCGCATTAAAAGCACACCAACACGAACATCACTTCCATTTTACTTCCTGTAAATGAGGAGGTTCTACACTGCACTGGAACAACAGTTGGTTCTCAAATTTCTGTAGCGGCTCTGTCAAAAAATTGCAACAGACTATTTAAACCAGAAACCTAGAGCGCTGTTTTCGGATTGGCCAGAATCTGATTTGAAAGACATTCAGATAAATGCAGTTTAAGAAGGATGTATACTTTGTAGGTGGTTGAAATTATGAATGAATAAAGCCTGTTAAAAAATATTAAACGAATATATTGCAAATACACACCTTCACACACTCCCTCAGTCTCTACCTGCTGTTGGATTTTCCTCACACACTTAAGTCCCTGGTCGCACAATCCAAAAGCATTGAACGGGCCCCCACAGTGCTCTTTCTTCTGTTTCGCACACTTGAGGCAGCACCCACAGACATCCATCACTTTTCCCCCAGGACACTCGATCTCTTTGCATGTCCCCATTTCACAAGGTAAACATGACAGCGTCCAGCTGTTCTCCACAACCAACAGCAGCAGCAGCACCTGAGTGATCCGTATGACTTTCAGATATGACATTGTGGAGGTCCCTTAAGCTGAAGAAGCTTAAGATGCGTGAGATCAAGTCGTGGAGACCTTAAAGCCAAGCCTGAAGTCGTGCTATTTGCTCTACCTCTTCCCAATCCTAGGCTTGTTTACTTCAGTGCAGTGCAGATTGCATCACCTGGAAATTGTACATCGAATATTTCAGTGCTGATGTGGATCATGCCTGAAGCTGCGTTACATAAATTCTGCATGTTGGTACGTGTGTTGCCTAGAGACGAATATTTCTCGGTCATGATCTTGGAATTCACTTGCACTGTATATGTGACAACTTTTCTTACTTTATATATTGGTGCTCCACTGACATGTAATTGTAAGTGTTTCTAATAAAGTGGCCAGTGAGTAAAAGTATAAGGTTGGCATTTTTAATAAAGTGGCCAGTGAGTAAAAGTACAAGGTGGGTGTTTCTAATAAAGTGGCCAGTGAGTAAAAGTACAAGGTTGGCATTTCTAATAAAGTGGACAGTGAGTAAAAGTCCAAGGAGGGTGTTTCTAATAAAGTGGACAGTGAGTAAAAGTACAAGGTTGGCATTTCTAATAAAGTAGCCAGTGAGTAAAAGTACAAGGAGGGTGTTTCTAATAAAGTGGCCAGTGAGTAAAAGTACAAGGTTGACATTTCTAATAAAGTAGCCAGTGAGTAAAAGTACAAGGAGGGTGTTTCTAATAAAGTGGACAGTGAGTAAAAGTACAAGGAGGGTGTTTCTAATAAAGTGGCCAGTGAGTAAAAGTCCAAGGTGGGTGTTTTTAATAAAGTGGCCAGTGAGTAAAAGTACAAGGTGGGTGTTTCTAATAAAGTGGCCAGTGAGTAAAAGTACAAGGTTGACATTTCTGATAAAGTGGACAGTGAGTAAAAGTCCAAGGAGGGTGTTTCTAATAAAGTGGCCAGTGAGTAAAAGTACAAGGAGGGTGTTTCTAATAAAGTGGCCAGTGAGTAAAAGTACAAGGTTGACATTTCTGATAAAGTGGACAGTGAGTAAAAGTCCAAGGAGGGTGTTTCTAATAAAGTGGCCAGTGAGTAAAAGTAAAAGGTTGACATTTCTGATAAAGTGGCCAGTGATTAAAAGTACAAGGAGAATGTTTCTAATAAAGTGGCTGGTAAGTGCATACACACGCATACATGGTGAATTACCAGCAGAGGGCGTCCTTTTTAAAAGAATATTTCTAAACTCTGCCACAGCTAATGTGCAGTGTGTTGTTCTAAAGCACTTGAAAGATGAACTAGAGAACTTGCTACAGCACCAGTTTGACAATCTATGCCAACTTTTTAAAGATTTATTTCTGTTTACATTTTTACTTACAGTACATAATAGTACATAATATACAAGAAATATTTACATTTACAACTTCACTGCAAGGCTGCAAGGAAAGTGCTGTATGACCCACTGTTAACTATAAACATTGCATGGTGAAAAACAGGTAGCAGCCATTTGAAGTCATGCTTATAGATTACAGTGTGTCATACAGTGTCAAATACACTTATAAAGAACTCTATTAGAGATTACTGAACAGCTTCACATGGTATACAATGATTTTGCACAGTGCTAATCAGAATCAGAGTCAGAATCGGATTTATTGGCCAATTATGTTTACCAACACAAGGAATTTGTTCCCGGCTGTTAGTGTCTCTCTAGTATTAACAATATACAGCTGCTCTACATGCAATATACAGACACTACACAATACACAGAGAACAATTGTAAACACAGTATACACAGACTATACGAGCACATTTCTATACAGTGTGCTTTACAGTGTTATTCACAGAATAGCAGTATGCTACACTATACAGATTAAATATTGTGCAACCACAGCAGTGTACATATGTGTGAAATGAATAAAGGTGCAGTAATGCAGCAATTGTAGAATAAGAATGATATTAATAATACTAATTGTGTAAGTATAAGTCTTTGACTTTTTTGACTTTGTTGACCTTTTCATCCCTCCAAAAATAAAAACAAAGAAGGGCACATCAGACACCAAACTCACAGATTTAGTTACAGGGAATTTGTAGACCCTAAAAGTAGTGGATTACTTGTTCCATTAAAACTGGTGACCTCTGCAAACAAACAAGGCATGTAAATGTGTTACATAAAGACAGGAATATACTTCGCTGGAGAAGTACAGCATGAGGGAACCACCTGTTGGCTAAACACAGACATAGACAGTCAGTGTATGCAGGGTTTGAGTTAAAACACAGATATAGAGATGGATAGAAGCACATATAAACAAATCATATATATATATATATATATATATATATATATATATATATATATATATATATATATATATATATAGAGAGAGAGAGAGAGAGAGAGAGAGAGAAAGAGAGAGAGATAGATAGATAGATAGATAGATAGATATACAGACAGACTCCAAAGAGTCCTGTTCTATTGTCAATAATTCTTTTTAGGGACTAGACAAACTGTGTGTGCAACTGTGTGGATTGCATATCTGTGTACCTTTAGTACCTTTATTACCTTTAGTACTTTTTACTTTTTTAATTTATCCCCTACCCTATTTATTGTTTAGTGTCATTTTAGTTTTAGCCTTTAGTTTAAGACTGTGTTCTGTGTTTTTTGTTACTTGTCATATGTGTTGCTCTCACCAAGACAAATTCCTTGTATGTGTAACATACTTGGTGAAATAAAGAGATTCTGATTCTGATTCTGATTCTGATTCTGTGTCAGCATGGGCTGCTTGAAACTTAAAATAGGTGAATGCATTTATTAGGAGTGCATACAAACATTTTGGCATATAGTGTAGAAAGGCAGACAGATAGACAGACAGATGGATATACCAGTATGCAGAGATATATAGATACATAGAAAGAAAGATGTGCAGACAGATAGGCAGACCTACAGACTGCGATATAGACAGAAAGACAGATAGATAGATAAATGAACGCTGAACGTTCATATACTTTAGTCGCACAAACATATGCTCAGCACGCACACACACACGCACGCACACACACACACACACACACACACACACACAAACATACAGTGGCACAGTGAACACACATCCCTGGTGCTGGTCACATTGCATGGCTGTATTCAGGTCAGAGCAGGATTAGGAAGCTCTCAGTGTGTGCTGGGGGATGGAGGGAGAGAAAGAGAAAGAGAAAAAGAGAGAGACAGAGGGGGTGGACATAGAGGGAGAAAGATAGAAATAGAGAGAGAGACAGAGGTCGAGATGGCCTAGAGTTTGCATATGTCAAAAGTGTAGTGGTCTACATGCATCCTCTGTGTGTGTGTGTGAGAGAGAGAGAGAGAGAGAGAGAGAGAGAGAGTGTTACACCTCACATTTGCTATACACTGAAGTCATCATGAAGTGAAAGCAAAAGACAGACATAAGGACAAGAAAATAAGGGGAGGGTTAAAAAAAATTCCCCACACCATGACACCACTTCCACCAGCCGGGACAGGTGACGCAAGGCAGGTTGGGTCCATGGGTTTATGCTGATTGTGCAAAATTCAGACCCTAACATCTGTGTTGCTCAGTAGACAGTTAGATTTATCAGACCAGGTTACATTTTTCCAGTCTGTTTAGGTGAGTCTGTACCCACTGCAGTCTCAGCCTTCTGTTCTTGACTGACAGTAGTGGAACCCATCAGGTTCTTCTGCTGTTGAAAAACCGTGTCCGACCATTCTCTGTTGACCTTTCTGATGAATACAACTCTTTTTTCCATCTGCAGTACTGTTTTAAGTGTTTCTAGAACTGCTGGACACATGGTATTTAAAATAAACAATACATGTAATGAAGAAACAGTAATAGTTATAGTTACAGAATCAGTTATAGTCAATATGGAATCATTTATAATAGTTGCTGAATCATTTACAGTGTTGATTGAAACTTTTATAGTAGTTACTGAATTATGCATAATAATATACAGTACCTCGTTTTCTTCATTACATTTATTCTATAATTTAAACACCATGTGACCAGCAGTTCTAGAAATACACAAACCAGTCTATCTGCCACCAACCATCCTGCCACACTCAGGATGACATTTCCTCCCATTCTGATGGTCGATGTAAACATTAGTCGAGGCTCCTGTCCTGTATATGCATGGTTTTATGTATTTTACTGCCGCAACATGATTGGCTGATTTTATTTCACATTCTATTTTTGTGCATCATTTGATCAGAGCAGCTGACCTATACATTTTGGAAATGCTTCGAAATGACTTTGGTAAGATTGGTAATAATATGTCGAATCAAATCTTACACAAAGTTTATTTGTCATACGTGTCAAATAGTCATACATGGTACATCTAGCAGTGCAATGATTCACTTTGCTGTGATGTCTGTTCATTAACATGAAATTAATAAGATAATAAGGATAGATTGTATACATGCAGTCATGATGAAAAAATAGGACACCCCCTGTAAACCTATATTTCAACATATGGACATTTGATCGTCATTTGAACAGTATTGAGAGATGGAGGTAATATGACACAAACAATCTCACTAAAAATCTCAAAGAAAATCTCTCTAAATAAATAGTAAAACTTAAATTAACAGAAATGCAATTGCCCTGTGAGGGAAAAAGTTAGGACACCACGACATTCATCACTGCAGATGATTAGAACATCATTAGAGAGGATTTTGGAGGAGGAGCCTGTCTTATTTAAAATTCAGACATTTAGTTGGTCGTGGTTGTGGAAATGAGTGGTATCACCATGGTCAGATCCAAAGAGTTCTCTAAGGCTTTCAGAAAGAAGGTCGTAGATGCATTTGAGTCTGGTAAGGGATGTAAAAAGATCTCAGAATTTCAAAATCAGCTATTCCACTGTCCACAAAATAATTTACAAGTGAAAAAAAACACCAACATGGCCAGGTCAGGAATTCTCCAGCAATCCTAAAATTTCCTCATGTCATGATTAATATCCACTATAAATTATTTAGTAAAGACAATACACAATTTAGTAAACACTATAAATCATTCAGTAACTATTATAAATGATTCTGTAATTCCTAAAACTGATTTTGTAACTATTGATCTATAAATAATCTAGTATACACCATAAATAATTCAGTAAAAAATAAATGATTCAGTATCTACTAGCTACTATAAATTATACAGTAACTACTGCAATAGATTCTGTACCTATCATACATGATTCAATGACTATTATGCATAATTCAGTTACTGCTATAAAAGATTCAGTCAACACTGTAAATGATTTAGTAACTATTGAAAATGATTCCATAATGACTGTAACTGATTCAGTAACTATAACTATTACAGTAACTATAATAATTAAGTAGCAACTTGATCCAATACACATTATAAATGCTTCAATGACTATTACACATGATTTAGCAGCTACGATAAACAATCCAGTAACTATTATAATTTATTTAGTAAACATTATCAATTATTCAGGAAACACTATAAATGAATCAGTATATGTTATACATGGGTTACTAACTAATTAAAATTATTCAGTATGTATTATACATGATTCAGTAACTACTATAAATTATACAGTGATTACCATAAATGATTCAATTACTATTATTCATGATTCAGTAACTACTGTAAAGTATTAATATAATGACTGTACATGATTTAGTAACTACTATAAATGATTCAGAAACTACACTAAATGATTTTGTAACTACAGTAAATGATTTGGCAACTACAGTGGTGTTTACAAGCTAGCGAAACTGTGAGAGCATACAAGTGAGTCAAACTTTGCCAGGAAGGGTATGTGTGGAGTGGAAAAGTTTTAAAGAAGAAAAATAAAAAGGGGTGGGGGTGGGGGAGAAGGATAGTGTGGTTAAGAGAGAATAGAGAGAGAAAGAGAGAGAGAGAAGAAGAAGACAGAAAGAGAGAGAGAGAGAGAAGAAGACAGAAAGAGAGAGAGAGACAGGGAGAGAGAGAGAGAGGGTAGGTAATCTGGTTTAATTGCTTTAGGCTCGTGTTGGGTTGATGGTAAGGAGATTGAGGTGCTCTCTGGGTCATCGGCTAAAATAACCCTACACACCCGGTCGCCTAGGCAAGGCCACACACACGTTGTCATGACAACATAGCAACCAGACGGCGGCCATGGCAGAGACCGTCTGTCCCTCCAGGTGCTTCTCCACCCCTCCAGTCTACAGCACCTGTCCCATAATGTTCAACAGTTTGGAATGGAGGTTCTGACTACTATAAAACCAATGCGGTTGCTTGAGATTATTCTAATGGGCTAGTTCTGCGCAACTTCACAGGCTTGAAATAATTATAAGGAAACTAGAAACCCATAAAAGAAGAAAAACAGAATTAGATGTTTTTGATGAATGAATATATCATTTGAAATATTTTAGATAATCTCATTACATAAAGATGACCCCCGTCTCATAGCATTCCCTTTTTTACCCTTGCTCAGTGATCAGTTTCTTACTATGGAGCCATGCATGGCTGGGCATTTTGGGGTAACAGACCCACATCTTCCAGCTGAAGTCTACAGCAGTCCTGAGTTCAGAAACTAACCAATGATAAATGGGGAAGCATAGGGTGATACATTGGTCAGAAACTGATGGGCTACAGTCTGTGACTGTACACCAATGCAGTGGATCTACATGGTAGGTGGAGCTCATAAAGTTACCAGTGAGCAAGACGGGAAAAAAGTGAGGGGTGAGATAAACTACTAGATAGAGATTTCTAATTAAGTGAGCTGTGAGTAGAAGTGGACAAGGATAGATTCCTTGAGAGTCTTTGAATAGGTAATAAACTTACCTTAGAGTAAATGACTCGTTGATGTTTGGCTACCTAACCAGCACATCATCTCCAGTCAATATGATCTTTTTCAGTTAGTAAAATCAGGATTATTATTTAGCGTTCTTGTCAAATTCTGGAAATATGTGAAAACACCACATGGCAACAATAACCCTTCAAGGCCCCCCTCACTCCAGCAATAACATAAAAATAATGTAATCATAACAGACATGGCAGAAGTACATATGTAAAAGTGCACATATTCCAGTTAGAAAATACTTAAGTAAAAGTTGAAGTATGATTTATATTATTTACTTAAGTAAAAGTATAAAATTACACTCTCCTACTTGTTTTTGTTTTATTTGAAACATTTTTAAAATGTGTTTTGAGGTACAGATGAACACAACCATGACAGTCAGTGCAAATAATGGTTTATGCTAGAACTGCAGCATCAATATCAGCTAAAACTAAAACCACCTATTCAGTTTCCTATTCAGTTCACAGATGGTAAATGTGGTAATATATGGGTCTCAGCTCTGATACCCTGACCATGTGAGTAACCCTGTCTTTTAACTCAGGCCTCAATTTGACATTCTTTGGCATCATAATTTGATGCATATCAAATCAGTCATTTCCAAACACCCATCTGAAATCAGCAACCCCTCCACTCCTGGTTAACTGTGTGAGGCTGCACAAGTGTGTCAGTTAGAGGTTATCTGTCAGTGTGGTTCAACACTTTAAATAGATAGTTTCACAAAGATCATTAAAAAAAATTAGATTACAGAACCAGGCTCAGCTCTGTTCAGGATTCATATGAACTGAAGCTTTTACAGATTCAGATTTACTGACAGCAGCATAAGATTAGCTGACTGATTAAAAACTGTGACTAAAAAACACTTTAATTACTATTTGAAAGTAACAAGTAACCTGTTTTACTCCCTCAAGTCTGTAACGGGGGAGTAAAAAGTACATATTGTTCTTGTGAAATGTAGAGAGTAGAAGCAAAAAAGTATAGATAGCTCAGAAATCTACTTAAGTACAGTAACAATGTACTCATACTTCTGCCCCTTGGCACCTGCCCCACAGGCCCAGTCTTAAATCCATCCCTGTCTAGGGGTTGTCAGCACATGAGAAACATCACCCATGTAGAAAAAAAAAAAAGATCCACTGGACGTCTTACAGTAACAAGTCAAGTTTAATGATAATTCAACCTAGCATAAAAGTACACCATACGATCTGGCAAAAACTTAACAGAACAATACATCAATAACAGCAAGCTAAAAGCACAACACAGTAATTCCTATAGTCTCCTAGGAGAGAAATCAAACTTAAGTAGAAAGTACAAAGATGTGGGCAGTGCTGCCAAATACAGCTGGACAGAGACTGGGCTAAGAGATTCCTCTCTGAATCTGGGTGTATATGAGAGTGTGTCATTAAGTGAACAATGCTTTTTCTGTGAATATGTGAGTGCAGTGTATGTGTGTGAGGTAAATTGAGAGTCTGGAGGAGTCCGTTTGCTCTTGTACAATCTTGAAACAAAGAGGATCTGTGTCTTGAAGAAGGAGCTGCCACCTTTTTTCTTCCAAATGGCCGCTTTATTTCTCCTTCATGGTGATGTGAATCGATTCAGATTCAGTCTGTAAAAGTAACCCGGCTCTTATCGTGCTCACTCCTTTATGTCTTTGCAATTGTCACTCTCTCACTACGTCTCTCGCTAGATGAATCTCAAATGGCTCCCTACATAGTGCACTATGTAGTCTTTTCTCCACACTAGTAGACACTGTTGGTACCCTACTGCAGTCCTAGATATCGTATATCGTATAGTCTAGATATCTTCCATCCTGAAGAGTTTTAACATAACTTTCTCCTGAAATTGACCCGAAAACCTTAATTAGCTGGATCAGGTGTGTTGGGTTATGATTTGAACCAGATTCTGCATGATGATAGGCATCACTGCCCAACATAATGCACATTCAAGAGGAAGCAATCTGAGATTCGTGTGATGTTATATTCCAGTTGTTTTTTTAAAGTTGGAGCTGAGAACCCATGCTCTACAGCAGTGGCCACCAACCCTCCTCCTGGAGATATACCTTCCTGCAGCTTTCAGCTCCAACCTAAACACCTGACACCTCGTATAGCTAATCAAGCATGTCTTGATTTTGTGGGGTCAATTAGAGTTGAAGCTAAAGTCTGCAGGAAGGTGGATCCTCAGGTACTGGATTGTTGACTACTGCTCTACAGCATCTGGAACTTGTCGCCACCTTGCTTGCCCTTCTTTGTGGTGTGAATCTCTCTGGATTCAGCCTGCAACCACTCTCTTCTATCTTTGTTATCTTCACTCCTTCTCTGACTCTCTCTAACTGAATCTCAAATGGCCCCTTTCTATTGCAGTGCACTACATAGGCCATGAAGTAAAGGCTTCTTCTAAACTCTACACAGTGCACTACATGCTTGATAGGAAGCGATTTGAGGCTCAGCTGACATGTCTCCCCGTCATGTCTACAGCACCTGGAACTTGTGGTCGAGGCAGTCCACGGTGCTGAAGTTGAGCTTCCAAGCCTGCTGGTCCTTGTAGTCCAGGCAGTCGACGGAGCTGAAACCCAGCGAGGAGGCGCCGTAGCCCTGTGAAGAGAGCGAAGGCGACTGGCTCAGGGAGCCACCCATGGAGGGCACAGCCAGGGGCGACAGGGCACCCCCACTAGCCGACAGCTGAGAGGTCATGGGGGAAAGGTAGGGGCTGCAATCAAGGCCGCCGAAATATGGGGACGAGCCATAGCCCTGGCCGTAGGAGGACGTCGGCTGGCCGTAACTCATTGGGTATGGCGTGGGGCGCTGCATGCAGGGGGTTCCCGAGCCACACAGGGGGTCCGGAAGCGGCGACAAGGAGGTGGGGCTCCACACAGACACTGGCGCAGTGGCGATGGCAGCACTTGAACTGGGGGCCACCACTGTCGGTGCGGGAGGTGGGACCACTGATGAGCCAGAGCCAGGATCAGAGGGCAACTCTGGGGGCGGAGAAGACTTCTTCTTGGGAGGACGGGGCTTTGGCTGGCCGCTGGTCTGCTGCTGCTGCTGGCGGCACTTGGCGCGCCGGTTTTTGAACCATACCTGAGAGAGAAAGAGAGAGAGAGAGAGAAAGAGAGAGGGAGAGAATGGAATTTTTTTAATAATAGAGCTTCAGTTTCCCTCTAGTTCCATTGTTCACCAGCTCCAGTTTTGCACATTTCATGTAAATACAGAATTGGCGTGTACTGACTGATAGTAAACAAATTAAATGCTAACCAGATGTTTAACAACTATCTTTCTAATGATGGACATTATTTACCACACTGGAAGTGACTGAGCCATTTTTATTAATACCTAAAATACCCAAAATACCCACACATGTGATGGGTAGATGTCTACATCTGACCAGCTCACCTACATCTCTTGGTGTTCTCAGGAGACTTCACCTGAAACTAACCTGTACCCTGGTAATTCTTACCCACATATCACAACTACTAAAATAAACTTCACTTTAGCCATATACTGTTACACCCATACTTCCCATGAACATCTCACTTGCATTCTCTTTCCTGGTCATGAGTTCTACCACCCAAAATTGGCTCTAGTATTTAGATACCCATAAATTCTGCAGGGTGCCACTTAGATAGCATTCACCTATATCTCTGTTTTTCACCTCACCTGAGAGTGTCTCACCTGCTTTTAAGGTCAGTCTCGCCTGTATCTCATCTGTCCTTGGTTAGGCTTCACCTGAGAGTGTCTTGCCTATTTTTAAGGTCAGTCTCATCCATATCTCACCTATTCTCAGACAGGCCTCACCTACCCCTACACCCCTGCATTTTATGCCTGCTCACAGAACACCTCACTCGAGATTCAAGTTGGTCTCACCTGTGCTCAGGTAGGCCTCGCCTCACACCACATTTACTCACCTGTACTCTAGACTCGGGCAGGTTGATTTTTAGAGCCACCTCCTCCCTCATGAAGATGTCTGGATAGCGTGTCTTTGTGAACAGAGCCTCCAGAATGTCCAACTGGGTGCGGGTGAAGGTTGTCCGCTCTCGCCGCTGCTTTCTCGGAGTGGCTGAAACACACAAAAAACCCACAACAAATCTAGTAAGACATCCCGTTCATTATCTACGTTATTTTGAGGAGAACGCAGCGTAATGAGCATTTGTAGTAGACATGTACAGACAATTAGTGTGTGACAAGCATAATGTTTTAAAATTAGATAAAAAAAAATACATTTTTAAATTAAAATGCCGTAATAAGTTAAACCTCATCTGCTTCATTGAAAATGAACCATGGTAAGTGAAATAGAACTAAAATGGGAATTTTACATTGAGAGTAATAGAAGATGCAATTCATGTATTTTGTTATAAAACAGCATATTCTCATATGGATGACGTCACGTCACGTCTTCCAAAGACAGTAGAAAAGAACAAAATAATATTTACGAATTACGAAATATTTCCCAATTATGAAAAAAAAACTACTTACTTTTACCTATTATTTAAATGCTTGCTATTTGTCCACACATTTTTGTGTAATTAACTAATTAATTCAATGTAAATAAATAAATACATACCTGACAGTTTACACATCTGAAAATAGTAAATCCTTTTTTTTACTCCAGTTTTATTAATTTACTGCTTCATAAAATGTTCCTACTTTCAGCAGAGACTTGTCATTATTTAATAATATATTTGTTCAGGTCAAACAATAATACAATAAGTCGGTCAAATTGAAAGAAAAATGATCAGATTAACAGTAATACGATTTTGCGCTGAAGCAAAAATATAGACTTTACAACGACATACCCGAAACTATACAACCAAGCCAACACGTTAGGAGAGGGTTTTCTTTTTCGTTTAAAAATATTTTCATCAGTTTGCGCAGGCAGTTAGTGTAAGATCCAGTGGGTCGAAAAATCTTTAAAATATATTTCTGATCTAAACGAAACAGCTCAAAACGAGAGATGTTATTGAGAACGACTAGGGGTGTGCTGACTGAACTACTGCGCTGTTTTTCAGAATTAAAATTTTAACTTAGCACAAGGACGAAAAAACAAGATGTTATATCGTCAAAAAATTTTTTTTAACGAAATGTTTAAAAACCGCGTTAAAACTTCCGAGTAAAAAAGCAGTAAACACGGATTGGTTTTACTTTAGGCATTTTTGACGTATAAAACACCTGAACCTCCTGATACGAAATGTAGAAAATTCTGTCGACTAAACTGACTAAACATATTTGCAATGGATGTTCCTTCATTTACTGTAGAAGTCTTAAAGACACATAACTATTAACTATTACTGGATATATAAAATCAGGAATATCACGCCACACACCCTCGATTTTCGCTCACTTATTTTTGGCAGTGTCTGTGTTTGATTGACATTAAACCGACTTCACCAATAACCAGTTCGCTAAGAGCACCGAGTGTGTAAAATCAAAACGTTTAAATTAAGACGTAATTTCGCTAAAAAAAAAAACTTGAGACGAACAAAGCAAACAGTTTCCATCAGTTTAAATCTCAAACACTCAAACACACACACACACACACACACACACACACACACTAGATTGCACATACTCCAGGTGCAAAGTGCGCGTGCAGAACACACTGTTAACTTGTACATAAGTGTAAAAAGAATACACGAATTTATTAACAGTTATTTTAACAGTAACGCAAACAGGTGCCAGGGCCTGCGGAGTGAGCTGTGGAGTGAGCTGTGGAGTGAGCTGTGGAGTGAGCTGTGGAGGAGAGTATGGTCTTACCCGGGTAGGCCACGGCGGTGTGTAGCAGCTCCATGCCCGCAGCGCCGGCCAGCGGAAGCCCGTTCACCGCGTAGTGAGGCTGCTGCTTTATGAAAGACATCATGCTGCCCGCTGTCCCGCTGATACACACACACACACACTGCTGCTGCTACCGATCCGGAGACACACGGACACACACAGTTACAACTCTGTACCAGAGGACCAAGAACAACTACTGGAGAGCGAGCACTAACTAACTAACCCTCCCTCTCTGTCCCCTCTGTCCCTGTGTTTCTCTCTCTCTCTCTCTCTCTCTCTCTCTCTCTCTCTCTCTCTCTCTCTCTCTCTCTTGCTCCCCCCAACTCTGTCTCTCTCTATCTCTCTATATACCCCCAGGTTGAGGTACTGGAATGCGCACCTGTCTGAAACTTTCTTTCTTTCTTTCTTTCTTTTTGTCTCTAGCCGACTCCTCTTTACAGCACCGCGAGTCCAACCGTCGGGCTTATTTTACTTGGTTTCCTGTGTCTCTCCTGTGGTTAAATGCTAAAGGATGGCGCACAGAGATGCGCGCACACACACACACACACACACACACCCACAAGGCCTTCCACCCGGCATTTGTGAACTCCACACGGATGATATATAAACTATCTATTCGTATCAATTACATTTGAATATTTAAACCTTACAACTTCTTAATGTTTTGTCATAAAGTGTCGTGTATAAAGGTTTAAAGGTTTCCACTCCTAACAAAAATATTATTTGATCAGAAGACTAGGCGATAAAATGAGATGACACAGTTGGGTTCCTGCTGGGATCGGTCTTCAGAAGTTGGTGTTCGCCAGAAGGTTCAGTTTAGTCTAAAAGTGCAGAAGCCTGATCAAATATGATTATTTGGAGGATCATATTTGGAGGACGTAAGATGAGGAGCGTCCCAGAGCCCTGGTTTCATCCAAGACCGGATTCGTTTTCAAGTTCCATTTCTAAAATAGACAGAAGTAACGTTCTAGGTTTCACTTCAAATCCTGACTTCATAATTCCAGTTCTTGTGAAATCACAGGCTAATCTAAATCCACACAAAAACACGGTCTCCTTTCGTTTACCACCAAGACCTTCTTACTTTAGCTTGACCTTTTATTATTTAAACTTATTCCAACAACACCAATGCTTTTTTGGGTGACTTCAAAAATAATGAACACAAAATACTAATATTATCTTTTGTTCAGTAGTAGTAGTAGTAATAGTAACAATACAAGTAGTATTAGTACTAATGAAAGTATAATTATTAGTCGTAATAGTTATTAATATTAGTAGTACTAGTAAAAGTAGTAGTAAAGCAGTAGTATTACCATTACCATTACTTATTATTATTAGTCATAATAGTTGTTGTAGTAAAAAAAAGAGATGAAGTAGTTCTAATAAAAGTATTGTTATTAGTAGCAATAATAGTAATATAGTAATAAAAGTAGTAATAGTCCTAATAAAAGTATTATTACTGATAATAGTTGTAGTGGTAGGAGTCATAAGGGGCAGTGGTGGCTCAGCGGTTCGAGCACCGGGCTATCGGTAACCGGGTCGTGGGTTCGATTCCCGGGCAGTGGCAAGTTCGATTCCCGGGCAGTGGCAAGCTGCCACTGTTGGGCCCTTGAGCAAGGCCCTTTACCCTCTCTGCTCCCCGGGCGCTGGAGTTGGCTGCCCACCGCTCTGGGTGTGTGTACTCACTGCCCCTAGTGCACTAGTGTGTGTGTGTGTGTTCACTACCACAGATGGGTTAAATGCAGAGGACACATTTCGCTGTACAGTGACAAATACATTTACCTTTACCTTTTTTATATTATCAGCTATAGTGGCAGTAGTAGTTATAGTATTAGTAATTAAAGTATTAAATATAGTATTAATACTAGTAATATTAAAAGAAAGAATTTGTTGCAGTAAGTATGGTAATGTGTCCAGTAATAGAAGTAGTAGTACAACTAGTTGAACTATTACAAGCATTATTAATAGCAGTGTTACTACTACTAGTAGTAGTAGTAGTAGTAGTAGTAATAGTGGTAGTAGCAGTAGCAGTGGTAATAAAAGTAGTGGTAGTATTAGTAGTATTGATAATAGATGTAGTAGGAGTATTCTCTGTTGACACAAAAATAAATAAATCAAGTAAAAACTAAAGGTCCTTTTCACACTTTCAGTAATCTACAATTAATCAGAAACGCACACACACACACACACACACACACACACACACACACACAAACAAACACACACACACACACACACACACACACACACACACACACACACACACACACACACACACACAGCTAGGCTGATTTATCATAATGTGCTTTATCTGAAAAGTAAGTCTCTTAGTCCAGGATAAAGAGGGGAAAAAGTGATTTCTCATCAGTTGGAGAGAAAAGAGAGGACAGGACGGACTAAGCGAGGCGATGGATGGACTTGATGGACTGATGTAAAGGACAGAAAACTGCTGAACACTCTGGGAGAGAAAAGGATGGATAAAGCAGGAAGACAGTAGCGGAGGGATGTGACGTGGTCCACAATGAAGCTGGTCCATAATGATAATGTTGATGAAGAGAGAGGCCTTACAGAGGAAAGTGCTCGGACTGATGAATGGATGGAAGGATGCATGTGTTGACTGATGGATGGATGGGAAATATGAAAAAAAGAGAAAATGAGTATTTTGATGATTTAGACAGGGTTGGTAGAAGGTACAGGCAATAAGGAGTATAATCTCCAAAGGAGCTTTTAAAGAATAGTTCTGTAAATTATTCATGGAATGGAGATGATTGGAATTCTAGGAAGATATGCCATTTAAATCTTGGTTGGTTACAAACTTTTGTTCCTGTAAGGAAAATTCGTTCTCAGTAGGACTGAATCAAGGCTAGTCTTTACTTGTTGGTGTAATCAAGAGTTTTCACTGCTATTTGAAGGGGCTCCATCAGTTCAAATGAGTTTATTCACTTCCACAAGTCAAACATTAAAAGTTTCAAGACTTTTAAAAGCTGTTAGTGTATGAAATGTACTTCTGGGAGCAGTCATTTTCATGCTAATGTCAGTATGCTAGATGTTACCAGTAGACACAAGATAAATGGTAGCAGATAAATGGTCAATTTGCTTAAATTTTTTGTAATTACTGCTAACGCAGTTATCGTTATTTGCTTGAGCTCTTTCTTCAATGCTTTAATGCTTAAAGCTAACTAAAAATCTCCTCCCATCATAGAAAATTTTATATATTGCAATATATTCTCAATGTGTTTAAAAACATAAATAAAACACACTATAATAAATGTTCAATATACTACATTTTTATAATCACTAGCTATCACATTCACCAACATTGTGAGAGAGAAAGTTCTTTGGAGTGAAGCTGGAAAAACAAGACAAACATCGACACCCAGTAAAAATGTGTCTCCAGTCATTTAAAAAGCCAGAGAGAAGCCGAGTGGGTGAGGGAGGGATTTAGGTTGTAGGTCAGCACAGACCTTGAAAAAGACAGAGGACGCCAGTGTGGGCAGGGCAGGGGAGTGCTGGGAATAGAGTATGAAATGCTGGAAAATGATGTCATCAAGGATCGACTTGAGTTTGCTCTTTTGTTTTACTAAGTCAGCAGCATACCTCAAATCCCTACTGATTTATATCTTCTACTAAGACACAAATCTCTATGTACTGTGCACTGAGGGTAACAAGGATGAAATCAAGTTTTAAATGGGAATTGTCCATATATATATATATATATATATATATATATATATATATATATATATATATATACATATATATATAACCTTCTTTTAACCAAATTCCTTAGGCCTTTGAATAATGATATTGTTATAATATTTGTATAACAGAATTAAAGTTCTGTTACATTAAATTGTTAAGTGAGTAAAAGATAATCCCCAAAAGGCAAAATGTTAACGATTAAACATCCTTCTTTTAACATTTGAAGAACATTAGTGTATTATTTTTGTTTCATAATTTTATTGTAGAAAAAAAGGTCTCTTAAAAGACTTTAACTCATTCATAGTTTCTTCTGAAATCAAGGAGATCAAACAGAGCTGATTCTGCTTTTGTCAGAGTAACTGTCTCTTCTGTCCAGGGAAAGATTTCTACTACATTTTAGAGCATTGATGTGAGGATTTGATTGCATTCAGCAACAAGACCATTAGTGAGGTACATAGTTCCACTGCTCCACAGTTCACGACGGGGGGTGGGGTGGGGGTTATGCTTCATACCCCGCTAGCCCACACCTGGCAGTAGGCATTGTGCGAACAAGTTAATGTGGGCAATGTTGGCAATGCCTCTCTACAGGAACTACAGGAGCTGTGAGTGTGCATTTGCACATCTGTGTCAGCAATTGGTGCAACTTAAAGTAGCTAAAAGTATTTATTAGAAGGGTGTCCACAAACATTTGGACATCTGTTGTATATAGGTTTGGTTGTGGTGTGAATAGTAATGGTAGAACGTAGTGTAATCTGTTTCAAGGTTCTAGAAACAAGTCTATGAATCTGCTTATGCAGTACCCTGATTATACCAGCAAAACAAAATAGTTTTCCAGAACAAGAAGGAGGAGAACAATCTTTAGAAATATGAATAGCAAGTCATCTAAGATACTGGTGAAAACTCAGAGTGATGAAAGGCCACACGTTAGTGGAGAAGATCCTGTGTTTCTATTAAATAAACACAACCTAAAATACATCTGAAGGAGTCTATGGAATTCTTTTCACTCAGGAAGGGTCCAGAAACTACGAGAACCTCTGTCTTAGCAAACCAACAGTCACTCCAAGGAACCTAAGAAAGTGCATGTGTCATATGGCTCTGAAGGCCTGGGGTTGTGGGTTCGGTCCTCGTCTGCACTGTGTCCGTGGGGAGCTGTCCATGTGGGTTTTCACCCACCTCCTTAAAATATACATAGTAGGTGAATAGGCTATGCTAAATTGCCCCTAGGTGTGAGTGAATAGGTGTGTGTGGTTTCCTGCGATGGACTAGTGCTTGGTCAAGGGTGTATTCCTGCCTTGGTGACAATGATTCCATGTAGACTCCAGACCCACCACGACCCTAGATAAGATACCATAATTTTCCATCAGTTTATCAGAATTTAGGCATGAAGAGTCTGAATTCTTCACAATGCTTCTGAATGGACTCGGACGTCTGGACAGTTTACTGTCTCTAAAAGCTCCCTTACAGAAACTCATTACACCAAAAACGGATCTGAGTGAACTGTCTGATGTCTGAGATGCTGTTTCACCATCCATTAGAGAAGATTGTGGACTATAAGATATTCCATTCATGGTGGAGGGATACATGTAGGGTGTTAAATGGCAAAATAACCCCAAAACAATTACACTATCCAAATGTCCAAATATTTGTCATTTCTAATATATAATATATGTATACAGCCTCCCGAAATGAGTTGTAGAGCAGTGGAACTGTGTTCTTTGGAACAATGGTGCTCCATCCAGTACTTTTGGGATGAGTTGGAAGTAGGGGATGAAGTGGGGTTGTTATCATCCAATTTCCTGACCTCACTTACACTCTTAACTGCAATCAAATCCTCATAGCAATGCTTTAAAATCTGGTAGAAGGCCTTCCTAGGGCAGTAGAGACAGTTACTCTAACAAAAGCAGGATAAACTAATGTTTCAATACCGGAAGAAAGAAAGAATGAGCAGGTGTCCCAATACTTTTGTCAATATAGTGTATGCTTTCAAATTTGCCACTATTTTGTCATCATCAACATCACATACAAAACTCACTACAAAAGTGTAGGTTTACTGGTGGTTTAGGACGGCAAATAAATTGGCTGTATTTATGTTGTAGTTCCCATCATCTCCACTGTAAAGAAATCAAGCTGGTACGTTTCTCGACACTCTTTAGACAGGTTCTTTAAGGGTCTGTTTTTTGTATAATTCAAAAAAGGGTTCCACTATCGCTATCAGTCAAACATATGGAACCATTCATTAAAGTAACCAGTAAATCATTTCACACCAAACATGTTGAGTGTTAATGTTTATATTCTCTCAACCACTGAATTCTGCTGGAATTTAGAAAAATGCAAGAATGGTGGAATTTCCCTTTAAGAGTGCAGCCTGTTTTCCTGGCCACTGTTGTTTTCTCATTTCAGACGCAGCAGCGGGGTAGATGGGAGCTTGTTTTTGTGTTTTTAAGTGTATGATGTTTATGTGTTTGTGTGTTTAGTCTGGTGTGTGGATGGAGAAGTTTTCTGGAGGATGATGCAAAGTGGGGGATGGGTGGTGGGGGTGAGGAGGGGGGATCCATCTGGCAACCACCAGCTACACAGCCACAAGAGCAATTATGGAAGTGGACTATCCTCTAATCCGCAGGCACACACACAAACACACAAAACTACACACTCTTGCAAATAGATCTCCCCTGCACACTCTGGTCAACACACTGACACACTCAATCTGCGCTGCACGGAAATGAAGAGATGAAATAGTTGACAGAACGGAACAGAAAGGAAAGGAAAAGAAGGGAAGAAAAGAGGAGTGGAAAGAGGGGCAGAAAAATGGGGGAATGGATAGAGTAAAAGAAGGTGAGTGAGGTGAGAGAGAGAGAGAGAGAGAGAGAGAGAGGGAGAGGGAGAGGGCCGCGTCATTGCTGGCACACACTGCATCAGATAATCCAGATTAGGCGGTCTAAAAAGAACGGGTTTAATCTCCTGCCCAGCCAGTAATACACAGCCCACTGTCAGCACCAATCACTCACACACTCCTAATCCCTGAAGAAACGCACACGCGCCCGACACACACACACACACACACCATATATGCGACACACTGCACCACAACACCCCCTCTTTCACACTCAAAGACATACACGTACACACACACTTGTTTTTACACAATCTAAGGACATGGGATCATAAGGGTAATATGTGCCTATAAATTAAACTGCATAATAATAATAATAATAATAATAATAATAATAATAATAATAATAATACATTGTATTGTAATTAATGCAATTATAATATGTCCTATATTTCCCCGCCCACAATGTGCACATACAGACACTTCTGGAAAATAATAATAACATTACATTTAAACACACACACACTCTACAAACACTCTAAGTACATTAAGCATCACTGAAACACCATTAAAAGCTGGTCCATAGCTTTTTTGTTTGTAGGGGTACTATGCAAAAACTACGCGGCATAGTTTCTTCATGGGTTCCTACTAAAGTATTTGAGTATTCTTGGGTGTGTCTAAATGAAGCTACTCTTTTAGTGTGGGACTCCATGTTCCAGCTGTTGGATACACACACTTTCACTATAGGACACATTCGGCTATTTTAATTGATGTAGATTATAATACAGTAACCATACTTTCACTATAGCACATTTTCTGCTCTTTAATTGTGTTAGATTGTGATACAGTACTTATACTTACACTACAGTACAGTTTTTGCTCCTTTAATTGAGTTAGATTGTGATACAGTACTCATACTTTCACTATAGTACAGTTTCTCTGCTCTTTTAATTGAGTTTCACTATAGTACAGTTTCTGCTCCTTAACTGAGTTAGATTGTGATACAGTATCCATACTTTCACTATAGTACAGTTTCTGCTCCTTAACTGAGTTAGATTGTGATACAGTATCCATACTTTCACTATAGTACAGTTTCTTTGTTCTTTTAATGGAGTTCCACTATAGTACAGTTTCTGCTCTTTAATCAAGTTAGATTGTGATACAGTATCCATACTTTCATTATAGTAAAGTTTCTCTGCTCTTTAATTGTCTTAGATTATGCTACAGTACCAGAGTACAGTAGTTCCTGTTCTTTAATTGAGTTAGATCGTCATATAGTATACATAATATCTCCATAGTAAGGTTGCTTTGAGTTAGATTGTGATACAGGATCCCTACTTTCACTATAGTACAGTTTCTCTGCTCTTTAATTGAGTTAGATTGTGATACAGTACCATACTTTTACTATAGTACAGTTTCTGCTCTTTTAATGCAGTTAGACTGTGATACAGTACCATACGTTCACTATAGTACAGATTCTGCTCATTGAGTTAGATTGTCATATAGTACACATAATATCTCCATAGTAAAGATTATGCTCTTTTAATTGAGTTGAGAAATTGAGATTGTGATACAGTATCCATACCTATTCATACCTTCATTATAGTACAGTTTGTCTGCTCTTTTAATTTAGTTGGATTGTGGTACAGTATCCCATACATTCATTATAGTAGTTTCTGCTCTTTAATTGAGTTAGATTGTGATACAGTACCATACTTTTACTATAGTACAGTTTCTGCTCTTTTAAGGCAGTTAGACTGTGATGCAGTACCATACTTTCACTATAGTACAGATTCTGCTCATTGAGTTAGATTGTCATATAGTACACATAATATCTCCATAGTAAACATTATGCTCTTTTTATTGAGTTTGATTGTGATACAGTATCCATACTTTCATTATAGTACAGTTTCTGCTCTTCTAATTAAGTATGATTGTGATGCATTACCATACATTTACTATAGTACAGTTTCTGCTCTTTTAATTGAGTTAGATTGTGATACAGTATCCATACTTTCACTATAGTGCATTTTCTGCTCTTTTTATTGAGTTAGACAATGATATCGTAACCATACTTTCACTATAGTACATAGTATCCATACTTTCACTATATTAAAGTTCTCTGCTGTTGTAATCGAGTTAGATTGTAATAAAGTATCCATACAGTCACTATAGTTTCAGGTTCTGCTCTTTAAATTTACATTTAAATATTTAAACACCTGTAACTTGCAGAGGCATGGACTTCACAAGAAGGTGCCACGTGGTTCGGAGCAGTTTTGGTAGGCTGACTACTGACTACTGCATACCAGGAACACCCGACAAGACCTGCCTAATGTTTTGAAAATGCTCTAACACAGATGTCATGCCATCACAATCTAGCCCTTGTGAAAGTTGCTCAGATTCTTACTCTTGATTTTTTCCTGCTTTTAACACACCATCACCTTCTACAACAATGGTTTCTTATGGACCAAAAATGGTCAAATAACCCCTTGTAATGCCTTTGTTTTAAAGACTATTTATTTATTTGTACTGTTTACTGATTATGGACGCAGCCAAGCTTTATAAGTCTGGGGTAGAGAAAAGTGGTGTAAGCATGGGAACAGGTCCCCAGTGGCTTGAATGACAGCATAACTGCCCCCCTGTGGCAAATGTTTAACTTTTACACAGACACAGACACTCACAGGCACACATAATCGTTCTTTCTCTTCTTTCTCTATAAATTCTATAAATTCTATAAAATTTATAAAGTCTATAAATTCGCTGAAATAACATTACATACATTATTTAACTGCATTATATTTAAGAAGCTTATATTATGGAATGTGAAATTCCCCTTGCTTTTTAGGAAAATAAGAAGTGTTTGATGTTGTGTGTAAACACTTGACACTCCACAGTCCATACAATCCATATATGGAAATTAGGCTTTGACTGAATTTGATTTTGTGACGTCACAAAAAATAATGCATTTACATTATATCTCCTGTAGGATTGGCCACTAACACTGCAGTGAGTTTTTTTTTTTAACCACTCATGTAAGACTCAGTTCAGTCTTAACTAGGCAAGAACTACAATATAAATGTGTAGAAGTTTAACCACACATTAACGGCACACATAAAGGATGTTTCTGCTCATTTAAAATGTGCTACAAACATGTCAGAGTGCAAAAATGTATGAGCAATGTGTCAAAGGATCAGTGCTTTTACCATAACATTTTTTAGGACACTGACAGTGCTCATCAAATATCAACAATATGAATCATATCTGAATTACAGTCACTGTGTACTGTTAACATTGTGTTCACACTCTCTTCACACTGTCCTGCTCTTAGCATAACGCCATCTCAGCAGAACTCACAGCCTACTGCTCTACAGTGCGCCCCCAAGTGGTCATGACCTGCAGTGTGGGCAGTGTTCAGTTCCAATGGCCGTGGCTTTAGACGTGGTCAGTGCACTGTCCACTATGCGAAGATAGACACTATTTTTAAGAACAGAACTTACTACTGTATGTTATTATTACAATAGAAATGTATTAAACAGGATATGACAATTTGGTGTTTTTACAGATCTGTGAAAAGCAGTTAAAGGGCCCATATCATGTGGATTACACACTTAGAAAATAGAACAAAAAATATGTAGTGTGTAAATGTAGTGTACAAATACTGTTAAAGCTTCTCCTCCTATATAGTTTATATATGAAAACTAAACTGCAAAAACAGCCTATATTGAATTTAATTGTTTTTGTGATGTCACAATATCCATCACATTTTACAAAAAAAACAACAACATTGTATTAACATATTTAAACATATTGAACATTTAATCTTTTATTAATATTGAGATATGGATAAAAATATGACTAAACACATACAACTGAACAAATATTAGTTAATTAGAATAAGGTGCAGCGTATCTGCTGCATATCATTAGAACATGGTTAGAGAGGATTCTGGAGGAGCCTGTTCTATTTCAACCTCAGACATTTAGTTTGGTTTGCTCTTGATTGGTAAAGTGAGTGGTATCACCACGGTCAGACTCAAAGACCTTCAGATAGGAGGCCATAGATGCAGATGAGTCTGGGAAGATCTCAGACCAGTTAGAGATTAGCCCTTCCAATGTCCACTAAATCAACATGGCCAGTTCAGCCATAGCAAGTTCAGCCCAAGATCAGGGAAAGACTCAAGATTCATCTGTCCAAAGCACATTATTCCAAGAGTCCTTGTCTTTATCTAGGTGTTCTCTGGCGAACATGCCAGCAGAAAGTCTTCTCTGGCTTTTGGCTGATGTGCTGCAGCTGTGGAGACACAAACACAACAGTCCAACAGAATGAATAGAGTAGAATAGAGTAGAATTAATAGGATAAAATAGAATAGAGTAGTATATAGTAAAATCAATAGAACAGAGTAGAATAGAGTAGAGTAAAAGAGAGTAGAGTTAATTCTTCTCCTGGTCTGAGTTGGTTGCTTGTTCTTTACTCATTTCTATATGAAATATTTGTGGTCAGTTTAATGAAAATAAATTGATGGAATGAATGGTCATTGCTGTGCCAACTGTAGACCAAGAATTTGAATACAGATCAATCAAAGGTGATTCAGGCTTTAACTCAATGTATTGTTTGGCTCTGAAGAAAGACAGAGGCCTACAACCTATTCTAGACCTCCACAGTCTGAACAAGTATTTAAAAGTGTTGCCGTTCAGCATGTCACACACAGCAATTGTTCTTTGCAGTATTTCAGGGTGCTATTTACCATTTCAGGGTCCTTCCCTTCAACCTTTTACTTGGCCTAAAGAACATTTGCACACTGTGTGCAGGCAGCTCTCTTACCCAGATGGATCATAGGTTAAAATCCTGCCTTACTTGAACGACTGGCTGGTGTGTGCCCTGTTCAAGGGATAAGTCATCAGAAATACAGGTATTCTACTAGATCACACTGAGGATCTATGCCTGAAGATCAACATGCAGAAGCGCTGGTTGCTCTCTTCTCAGAAAACATTGTTTATAGGTGTAGTTCAGAACTCTAGATGGATAACAGCATCTCTTCCTGTAGAGAGAGCTCCGGCTATTCAGTTTTCAATTCTCCGGCTTTACCAAGGGCACATGGTTTCTATACTAACAGGCCTTGGAGTAAACGTCTGCAGCGAACGGCAGCTGCAGACCCCCCTCTGTTCATCCTGATCCCAGCAGTCATTAATACACACCATACAGCAACTGTGTCCACAGGGAGTGGTCACTGGATCCTTCAGCAGATCCAGACAGACTGGACAGCTGAACTGCTCGTGATCTACTGAAATACTGGCCTCTGCCATTTTC
Source organism: Salminus brasiliensis (assembly GCF_030463535.1). Classification (NCBI taxonomy): domain Eukaryota; kingdom Metazoa; phylum Chordata; class Actinopteri; order Characiformes; family Bryconidae; genus Salminus; species Salminus brasiliensis. Next base: position 25,459,309 of record NC_132878.1, read on the forward strand.
CTGCACTTCTAGACTGAGAGAGAGCAGCACTCTGAGATCACGTTTTTTTTCTCTGAACTGAGCAGGAGTGACTTCCTGCTTTCCTGCTGGAAGGGAGGACAGAAGTGTTTGGTGGAGTTCAGCTGTTTAAAGTAGTGGATGAAATGAACTCCAGCTTGTAAGAGAGCTGCAGTCTCTGTGAGGATCTTTATCTTCTTTTATCTGTTCATTTTAATTTCACTAAATTCATGAACAGGCACCATTTTGCTGTTAAACACTACCCCCTACAATGCAGAGAATTAAACAGGAAAAATAAATATGTTAAAAATACATTCATATTTTTGCAAGTAAACTCTGATAACACTTTAAAATATATAATACATTAATGTGAAGTACACTTTTAATTTTCATTTAAATTTAGCTCATTCAAAGTTAGTAATACTAATATTTCTTAAATACTTGCTTTCAAATACTTATATTAAAAAAAATATTTTCAAAGTGTACTAAAAACAACTATTACAGTAATCCACTTAAACTTTGTATGTCGCATAAAATGTAAAATATGTGTACTGTAATTGAGTTTAATCTGTTGTCATTGGCAAATGGACAGTGATTGGCCCATGCAAGCTTAAACTGTACACACAAGAAAAATATTAAATTATTTCAGTCAGCTGTGCTGGTTTATTAACAGGATACAACCTCACAACTAAAACTCACAACTTTCCCATTGTATTTATATATGAGTGTGGCTTTAAGTTGGCTGACAGCTGCAGTGATCACTCATGCACTAATGCAGAATTATGCCAGCAGCATTTGTGAAGATGGTAAGTGTTAATATTTCATGCCACTTCCAGCAAGAACAAAATCCAGGACTGGAAACTGGACTGGCTGTGTAACATGCCACAAAGTCAGACGCTTGCAGAGTGGAAATTTATTACATTATACTTTATTACAAAAGGTGTAATCCAGATTCGTAGTCAACAAACAAACTAGTATCAGTTCCGGAAGGCAAAAAAAAATGTTCATTACACAAGTAAAAAATGAAGTCGAAAACACAGGTAGTAGGTCGAAATTCAAGGTGCAAAACACAAGCAGAATGTCCAAAGGGCAAGGCAAAAAGACAAGGTCAAAAAGACAAAGTTAGACATCATACACAGAGTAGACAAACAAATATAAATGCTCAGTAGATCACCAAAAAGGGATACAATACTTTGCAAAGAACTTTTAACAGTGTATATCCCCAGGCTTATATACTATGCTATTGAGAAACAAAATAGGTGATACTGATCAGAATTTAGGTGACCGAGAGCATAGATGGATGGTTGGAGTCATGTGACCACTCATGTGATCTCCCAGAGGATTCTGTGATATGAACCGCCGAGGCACTCGACTGTCAGTTGTCCAAGGAGCCAGAGAAGGCTGGTAACCCAGACAACACTGGAAAGGCATCAGTCCTGTGGCAGAGCTTGTAAGAGAGTTTTGAGCTATCTCCACCCAAGCCAGATATGTTGACCAGTCAGATGGATTATCATGACAGAAAAACCTTCTTTCACACTGACTGTTGGATTGTGGATGATAACCTGAGGTAAGACTAACTGATACTCCTAGACTCTCAAAAAGGCGGACCATACTTGAGAAGTAAACTGAGGGCCCCTTTCCGACACAATATCTTCAGGAATACAAAATAAATGAAAGACTTGTTTGCAAGAAGGCTTTGGCTGTTTGGAATGCCGTTGGAATAGTAGCAAAGGGGTTAAATCTTACAGCTCTAGAAAAACAATCAATCCATCAAAACCATCAGAATAGTGGTACGGCCTTGTGAGAGTGGTAAATTCGTGGCAAAGTTGACTGCCAGATGTGACCAAGGTTCGCCAGGCACTGGTAAAGGGACTAGCTTACCGACGGGTAATGACTTGTGCGTTTTACATTGTGAGCAGAGGGTATATGAAACTACAAAGGTGTGTATATCTCTTTGCATCGACTCCCACCAAATACTAATGTGATAAAGGTTGATGTGTTCAGGTCTCTTCTGGATGACCAGAGTTGAGCAAAAAATGGGCCCATGAGTTGTGTACAAAAAGTGGTCTCTGAGGCATTGGCTGGGAATTATCGTATTCTGTAGCTCTCTCTCCATGGCATCATCTAACTCCCACTGGATTAATGAGATTATTACTTCGGGTGGCAAAATGCATGTGACTGGTTCAGCCTTGATTTGTTCTGTTTGATTAATACTGTAATGTGGTGCTCACTTACAGCGGGGTTTGAACCCAAGCCGCCGTGTTGGCGGGACGGCGCGCTACTGAGTGAGCTACCACAATCACGTGACCAACGGGCCCAAGTGCAGAGTCTTTCAATCTTAGAGCAGGTAAAATGGAAATGAAAAACAAAGCCTCTCGGGACTTGAACCCGACGTCCCCAACCCAGCAGCACGGTCCCGACGAAACGCCCGGATGAGTTCGGGGTCCAGAATGTGGCGGGAGGGCACCCAGGACCGCTCCTCCGGGCCATAACCCTCCCAGTCCACTAGATACTGGAGGCCGCCGCGGATCCGACAGACATCCAGAAGGTGCCTGACAGTGTAGGCCGGCGCACCACCGACCGTACGCGGGCCCGGCGGATCACAACAGAACACAAGACGGGCTTGAGGCGGGACACGTGGAAGGTGGGGTTCACGCGCATCGAAGGGGGAAGGGCAAGGCGGTAGGCAACGGGGTTGACCCAGCGAAGGATCTTGAACGGTCCGACGCACCGAGGCGCCAACTTGCGGGGAGCACCACGCAAGGGCAGATCCTTAGCCGACAGCCAAACCCGCTGCCCAGGACGATAGGTCGGAGCTGGCCTTCGCCTCCTGTCCGCATAGCGCTTCTGAGCAGCTACTGCAGACAGGAGGGACCTGCGGGCTTTCAGCCAGGTTCTCCGACAGCGCCTGACCATCTGTTCCGCCGACTGGACCCCAGTTCCTGCCTCCTGTCCTGGGAACATGGGCGGAGCGTACCCGTATTGGCACTCAAAGGGTGACATTCCCAGAGACGAGTGCCAGAGGGTGTTATGTGCGTACTCCGCCTAAATCAGTTGGTCAGACCAGGTAGAAGGTGAGGAGGAGGCCAGACAGCGGAGGGTGCGCTCCAGGTCTTGATTGACCCTCTCTGTCTGGCCGTTAGACTGGGGGTGGAAGCCAGAAGTGAGGCTGGCCTCCGCCCCCAACAGTTGGCAAAATGCACCCCAGAACCGGCTGGTGAATTGGGGCCCACGGTCTGACACAATGTCAGAGGGGAGTCCGTGAACCCGAACCACCTGGTTGAGTACTAGATCCGCTGTCTCCTTAGCTGATGGCAGCTTTGGAAGCACCACAAAGCAGCCAGCCTTGGAGAACCTGTCCACAATGACTAGAGGTTGGCCTGGGCCAGTTTTCCACGGCCTTGATTTTGGCCGGGTCCATGCGCAGGGTGTTGTGGGACACCACAAAGCCCAAAAAGGAGATTGACTGCGCATGGAACTGTGATTTCTCCACTTTGATGAACAGGTGGTTCTCCAGGAGCAACTGGAGAACCCACCGGATGTGGGCGACGTGTTCGTCTACAGTCTTACTATAGATGAGAATGTCATCCAAATAGACGAACATGTACCTGTCCAAAGCCTCCCGGAGGACCTTGTTAATATACCGGTGGGCGCATTCATCAAACCGAATGGCATGACGAGGTTCTCGTCCCATGCCAAGACAGACCGGGACAGCCAGTCCACGTGGGGGTTATGACGCTGGAGCCAAGGGAAACCCAGCACCAACTGCAAGTCAGGAGCGCTGATAATGAAGAACACTATCTGCTCGGTATGAGGACCAACTCGCAGTGTGAGAGGGTGGGTTTGGTGGGACACCACCCCAGGCTCCAGTGACCGACCGTCTATGGCCGCTATGGGCATGGGCTCCCTCAAGGGGACCAGTGGCAGGGCCAACTTTCTGGCGAGGCCGGCATCTAGAAAGTTCCCTGCCGCTCCCGAGTCCAAAAAGGCAGGTAGGCGGACCTCAACCAACCCTGACACTAGCCTGGCATTGAGGAACACCCCCTGGGCCCGAGGGAGAATCGGCAAGTCCGTCAGTGGTCTCCCCTCACCTGACGGACGTTGGCATTTCCCCAAGAGTTCTGGGCAAGCAGCACGGAGGTGCCCAGAGATCCCACAGTAGAGGCACCTGCCTTCGCGCATGCGCGCCTCACGCTCCTGCCGTGGCAGACGAGTGTGTCCCAGCCGCATGGTTAGGGCCCTACTGCTGGGGGGCCCCCGAAGAGAGCCTAAGACAGAAGGTGGGCCCTGAGGAGCTCGGGGGGCTCTGGCACCCCGCGCCCTACGCCTCTCCTTGAGGCGGTTATCCACTCTTTGGGCCAGCTCAATGAGCCGATCAAGGGAGGTGGGGGGGTCACGGTTGGCCAGCTCATCCTTGAGCTCCTCACTGAGACCATGGAGGAAGGCTGAAACAAGAGCACTGGCATTCCATCCACTTTCCGGCGATAGCATGCGGAATTCAATGGCATAATCAGCCACCGACCTTTCTCCCTGACGTAGGTGCAGGAGGCGGGACCCTGCCTCTTCTGCACGGAGCGGAAGGTCGAAAGTTTGCGACAGCGCAGCCGCAAAGCGGGCCACAGAGGCACATACATGTGGTTGATACTCCCACACTGGGGTGGCCCAGGCTAATGCCCTACCGGTGAGGAGAGAGATGATGTATGCCACCTTAGCACACTCAGATGGAAAGTGGGATGGTTGCAGCTCAAAAGCCAGTGAACATTGAAGGAGGAACTCTACATCCTCCTGGTCCACCAGCATAGCGCTCTGGGGCTGGTAGAGGGGGCTCAGCACTAGAAACCACGGCTGCTTGGGCAGCGGTAGCCTCCTCCCGGGGAGGTTCAGGAGTGTGCTGGCTAGTGTGTTGAGTCACTAGATTTGTTAGACCCTGCAGCTGAGAAAGAATCTGCTGCAGGGCCTGCTCATGCCTCCCCACAGTCCCCCCCTGACTTGCTAGAGCGACTTTTACCTGTTCTAGATTGAATGTCTCTGCTGGGTCCATGTCTTGGCTGGATCTTTCTGTAATGTGGTGCTCACTTACAGCGGGGTTTGAACCCAGGCCGCCGTGTTGGCGGGACGGCGCGCTACTGAGTGAGCTACAACAATCACGTGACCAACGGGCCCAAGTGCAGAGTCTTTCAATCTTAGAGCAGGTAAAATGGAAATGAAAAACAAAGCCAGGCCGCCGCGTCGCAAGACTGACGCTCTGCCGCTTCACCAAAACGGCAGTTATGAAAGCGGCCAACAAAAGAAACTTTAAAAAGGGTGGGTTTAATAAACAAACGAAGGACACCAGGGGAGAGCTGGCTACCTCTTTAACTCTAGAGGGAAATACAACGGAGGGCAAAAGGATCTCCCAAAAGAAACCAGAAAACTGAGAAGTTACAGGGAAGGCAGACACTCCTGCCTTCCTCTGTAAAACTAGTGTATGTGTGCAAACACACACACATACACACACACACACACACGGGCACACACACCAGAGAAGACAGACACTCCTGCCTTCCTCTGGTACACGAGTGTATGTGTGCTACACGCACACACACACAGACACACACACCAGGGAAGACAGACACTCCTGCCTTCCTCTGGTACACGAGTGTATGAGTGCTACACGCACACACACACATAGACACACACACTGCACAGACACCGGGAGAGAGACTCGGGAGAGACACACGAAGGGGAGTGACACACACTCAGCCTTCACCTCGAGAACTACACAGGCACACAGATACACACACCACCAAAATCAAAAGATCCAGCAGTGGGGAAACTGGATCTGTGTGCCTATATAGCCTACTGCCCAGGTGTAGGGAATTGGGCTCGATTACTGGCTGGGGTGACTCGGGGCCTCCCCCTGGTGGCCGGAGGAGGCCTTGCCCTAGAGCCACCCCTTACAAATACAAGATGCGTCTGCCTTAATATTTCTAGAGCCCGGTCAGTATGTAATGTGAAAACAGAAAACAGAACCGTTAAAAAAAGAGGGACCACTGCGCTTGACTGGCATTGAGACCTTTAGCATTTCGTAAATATTCTAGGTTCCGTAAAAGGGTGATTAGCACCTTGCAACCAATTCTTCTAATGCTAGTTTAACTGCTAGTAACTCCCTATGCTCCATCCCATAATTGTCTTTAGCCTGAGATAACTTGTGTGAATAAAAGGCAACAGGGTGTAATTTCGGTGGATCCCCAATACGCTGGGCTATTACTGCTTCAATACCTGTTCTGGATGTGTCAACTTTCACTATAAATGGCTGTGATGGATCTGGGTGTTTTAATACAGGCGCTGAAGTGAATGCAGGCTTTTAAAGCCTGAAACACAGCAGATCTTCTCTTGTAGCTGGGTGGACGCTTTGACCAGCTTGTGCTTCTTCCAAGCAGGAACTTCATAGTGGGGTTTAAGATGAGTTTCACAAAAGGAGACCAGACACATCAGACAGGACTTGATGGCTTTGAGTTTTCTCCCGGTGCAGAAATCACACTCCACATCTCCAGGTCCAGCGTAATGGGGAGCAGAAGAAGCAGCTTGGAGTTGTGTCTTCTTCAGTTTCTCCACCACTTCAGCCAGCATGTTGTTCCTGCGTAGAACAGGCCTTGGAGTGAACGTCTCTCTGCACTGGGGGCAGCTGTAGACCCCTCTCTGTTCATCCTGATCCCAGCAGCCATTAATACACGCCATACAGAAACTGTGTCCACAGTTGATGGTCACTGGATCCTTCAGCAGATCCAGATAGCTGAACTGCTCGTGATCTACTGAAATACTGGCCTCTGCCATTTTCCTGCACTTCTAGACCCCTCTGAAAGATCCCACCCCTAGAAAGATGGAACGAAGCGTATCAAAAAGGGGTTTAAGTCTCTGACATTCTAAAAAGCAATGAAAAACCGTCTCTCTGAGCCCACAGAAGACACAAGCACTACTGACCTCAGGATTGATAATAGAGACAAAGGCTTTAACAGCCAACACACCATGCAGAATTCGCCACTGAAGATCCCCAGTCCTTTTCGTCAAAGGGGGCTTATACAGCACCCTCCACACTGGACGTTTGTCCAAACCCAGCCCAAACTTGCTCCTCCACACAGTGTCCGGCCTTCCATTGAGCACTGACTTATTTAAAACCTTCACACAGCATTTATACAAAGCCTGGCCTGACACAGTGTGGAGGTCCAAGTTCTGCCAATCAGAAGTCAATAAAGGACCTGACACCCCGTCCAGATCGGGTGTGAGACCAGTCTTCGAAAAAGGGTCTTTTATATTTGGTATCAAACCTCCATTGCCATACGCCTGCAAAAGGGACTTGTCCTCCAGCGACAACCTGCTACTCCATAAGTCCCGTATGATCTTGGCCTGCCGAACAGACCACTGCCCCAACAAAGAGGCAACATCATGAACGTTATCTAGGCCCGGCCCGGCCACATCCACCAAGTTCCTCAGTCTAACAGTTTTCGAGGCACAGAGTCTGTGCGCAAGACCCATTGCCCCATCAGCCGACACATCTAGCCAAGCTCCTTTAACCAAGGGCTTCTCCAACAGCCAGTAGAGAGAGGTCTGCTCTAGTCAGTGGTGCTTGAAGAGAGTCCAAAACTTAAAAAGTCCACGGTAAAAACGGGGTAATCCATTCAAATGCAGCTGTCTATGATCCATAAAAAATAGTGCTGTATCGAGCCCCAGTCCATCAACAGTGTGCAAAATACTGCTAGCTACTTCCCTCCACACTAGGTCTGTATCACCGGTCAGGTATTTCTGCAGGAACTCCAGACGAAAAGTTGCCATTCTGCTGAAAAGGTGAATCAGGCCTTGCCCCCCTTCCTCCCTGGGAAGGAACAGCACACTCTGTGGGACCCAGTGAAGGCGGTCCCAGAAAAAATCCACCAGGCGTGCTTGCAAACGTGACAATAATCCACCTGGAGGGTCCATACAAGACAGTCTGTGCCAAAGCATTGAAGCAACAAGGTTATTGACAACCAGCACTCTTCCTCTAAAAGAAAGCTGTCCATGGATCCATCTCCATTTCTTTAAACGGCCTGTCATTGTCTCCAGGAAACCATCCCAGTTTTTTTGCTGGAATAAGTCGTCCCCCAAAAACACACCCAAGTATTTCAGCCCCCCTCTTTTCCAGGCCATGTTAGCTGGTAGTAGCAGCAAGCCCTCAGACCACGGCCCCACTGCCAAGGCTTCACTCTTTTCCCAGTTTATTTTAGCTGCAGATAAACACCCAAAGTCCTGAATAGTGGCTACCAAATGATCAACATCTGATTGTCCACTGACCATTATTATGATGTCGTCTGCATAAGCAGAAAGCTGAAGCCTAGGATGCCCCTCCAGTCCCAAATCCAGACCCACAAGAGTAGAGCGAAGCCTATGAAGCAGTGGTTCAATGGCTAAGGAGTAAAGCATTCCAGACAGAGCACACCCCTGGCGTATGCCACGGCATGCTTTGAATGGTGCACTCAGACCCCCGTTAATCTTCAATACACTTTCAACATCTTGATACAACACTTTAACCATGTTAAGAAAATTCGGACCAAAACCCAGCACGTCTAAGGTCTGCCACGAATACTGGTGCTCAACTCTGTCAAAGGCCTTTTCTTGGTCTATGGAGATAAGACCAAAGTCAAGCCCACGAATCCTAGCAATGTCCAAAACATCCCACACCAGGAAAATATTTTCCCTGATGGATCTGCCAAGCACACAGTAGGTCTGGTCATGGTGTATGACCTGCCCCATCACATCCCTTTAACCTATTAGCCAGGCTCTTTGAAAACACCTTGAGATCTGTGCACAGGAGACTCACCGGTCTCCAGTTCCTGATCTCCTGTAAGTTACCTTTTTTAGGCAACAAGGTGATAACTGCCCGTCTGCAGCTCAAGGGTAAACAGCCCTCCATCAGGCTCTCATTAAGGACCGCTGATAGATCCGCACCAAGCTCAGTCCAGAAACCCTTATAAAATTCTACAGGTAGGCCGTCTATACCAGAGGTTGTCCCACCTTTCATGCCCTGTAGTGCTGTATAAAGCTCGTTAACCCCTAGCGGTCTTTCAAGAGCTACGTTTGAGCTTCTAGAGAGCATCCCAGCATAGAAGCCACCAGCCAGCCAAGGAGCATGCCTGTACTCACTTTTGTACAGTTCAGTATAAAACCATACAGCCCGTTTCCGGATCTCAGCCGGCTCTGTCAGCTCCCGTCCATCCTCAGAGCGCAGGGCATGAATGAAACGGCCATTTTTCCTCTCCAGGCCAAAGAAAAACTGAGACACATCCATCTGTGTTAGAGTTTGAAAACGCGATCGGACCAAAGCCCCCTGCGCCATCCCTCACCCTAGCCCAGGTATACTGCGGTTGCTATGGTGTTGCTAGTTGTTTGCTATGGTGTTGCTAGGCTGTTGCTATGGTGTCACAGAAGGTTGCTGTGAGGTTCCTAGGTGGTTGCCATAGCATCCTATGTGGTTGCTATGGGGTTGATAAGTGGTTGTAATAAACAATCAGTGTAAACTCCGTACTACCTTAAAAGAAATTCCACCTTAAAATTCAGTTTCAGCATAAACTCAGTACTACCTTAATAGAAGGTCCTCATTAAAATTCAGTGTCACTGTAAACTCAGTACTACCTTAAAATAAATTCCACCTTAAAATTTAGTGTCAGCATAAACTCAGTACTACCTTAAAAGAAATTCCACCTTAAAATTCATTGTCATTGTAAACTCAGTACTACCTTAAAAGGCATTCCACCTTAAAATTCAGTGTTAGTGTAAACTCAGTACTACCTTAAAAGAAGTTCTCCCTTAAACATCAGTGTCAATGTAACCTCAGTACTACCTTAAAAAAAGTTCCCCCTTAACATTCAGTGTCAGTGTAAACTCAGTACTACCTTAAAAGAAATTCCACCTTAAAATTTAGTGTCAGCATAAACTCAGTACTACCTTAAAAGGCATTCCACCTTAAAATTCAGTGTTAGTGTAAACTCAGTACTACCTTAAAATAAGTTCTCCCTTAAACATCAGTGTCAATGTAACCTCAGTACTACCTTAAAAAAAGTTCCCCCTTAACATTCAGTGTCAGTGTAAACTCAGTACTACCTTAAAAGAAATTCCACCTTAGAATTCAGTGTCATTGTAAACTCAGTAATACCTTAAAAGACATTCCACCTTAAAATTCAGTGTTAGTGTAAACTCAGTACTACCTTAAAAGAAGTTCTCCCTTAAAATTCAGTGTCAATGTAAACTCAGTACTACCTTAAAAGAAATCCCCCCTTCAAATTTAGTGTCAGTGTAAACTCGGTACTACCTTAAAAGACGTTCTACCTTAAAATTCAGTGTCAGTGTAAACTCAGTACTACCTTAAAAGATGTTCCACCTTAAAATTCAGTGCTCCTTAAGCTCAGTTCCACCTTAAAGAATTGACTGTGTGCTGCTGCTGCTGCTGCTGAGCATTAGGCTGTGAGCATGGGAGACATTGGGCTCCGTGTGTGAGTCTGTGTGGTGTGTGAGAGTGTGACATCACGCTGTCAGTTACAATTCATATCTCACCATTCCGTCAATGCGTTTCTATGGAGATTTTTCATTTTTTATCTTAAACTTATTAA